>NC_081554.1:26402951-26702951 GCF_963082655.1 Stomoxys calcitrans
TGCTAACGTCTGCGCTACGGTGACCTCTTATCATTATCACGTGGAATTTCGTTTCTAAATCCTGTTCTGCAATATGTCAATCAAAGCATAGATAAAGCGTTATGCGTCTAAATGATATTATGCAAATCCATTCTTAAACAATGGGGCTTGGCTTAAATCGACTTAAATCAATTTACAATGTGTTTAAATGCAACAGGCACTTTGTCACTTTGGTTAATTGCTGCGGTAATCAGAGCCGTACATTGAATGCCATAATTATTGAAGGTGGTCATTAAACATACAAAAACATATGTTCATTGCAAGTTTGTTGCTTAAGTCTTTCGTTTAGCATTCACCAACAAATGACATTTAACTAATCACACTCGCTTAGTATCACACAGCCATCGATGCTGGGCTATTGTTATTTGCCGTTTTTTTTTTGTGAGCAAGCTGTCATTATTGGCAATTTGTATGCATTTTAATATAAAGTAAATAAATCTTGTTAATAAATCACCCATGCCCGTGTGATATGACAGACAACTCAATTAATTAGAAACAATGCTATATGTACAAACCATACCACACAACAGAACACAACACACAAAAAACTCTCTTCTTTGACAGCATCATCAATTATCACGTTTAATTACGTTCAAAATAATTATTTCGATTGGAAATCATTTAATCAGCCATACCTTTACAGGGTCTGCTACGTCTTTGCTCACTCAAGCCAACAAGTTTTGTGTTGCTCGCTCTTGTCGCAGCAGCAATAAAATTACCTCATTTGCTTGTTGTAGAATGATAGCGTTTCAAACAGTTCTATCGGATGACATTAGCGTTATTTTTACGTTTGCTTTCATTGCAATTTTGCCATGGTGGCTGCCAAAGCCATTGATTAATTTAAACAAATAATGAAAAAAAAGCTTAGATAAATAGAACACCCAGTCAAATGGGTTAAGGTTCGTCAAGGCAAAAAAATAATTTGAAGTCATTGTTGCCATTTTAGAAATAGGTAAAAAATAATTAAAGACTGCTTTCGATTGGATGGTCATTAAGCGAAGAGAAAATAGTGACATCAAATGCATCGAAATAGATCCATGATTTGTTTAATTCCCACTGCCATCTTGGCTATTCGCGGAGAGCAAGTCGTCATCAAACACAGCACCCAGAGCCAAATCTTTCCTTTCGTAAAGGCGTACTTTGAGAGTCCATGTCAGGAAGTCTGAGACCTTACTCAACCTTCTCTGAGAAACTAATCGGCGGATCGGTCTATATGGCAGCTATATCCAATTCTGGACCGATCTGGGTCAAATTGACGAAGGATGTCGAAGGCCCTGACACAACTCACTGTCCCAAATTTCAGCAAAATCGGATAATAAATGTGGCTTTTATGGGCCAAAAACCCTAAATCGGCCGATCGGTCTTTATGGCAGCCATATCCTAATCTGGACCGATCTGGGCCAAATTGACGAAGGATGCTGAAGGCTCTAACACAACTCACTGCCCCAAATTTCAGCTAAATCGGATAATAAATGTGGCTTTTATGGGCCAAAAACCCTAAATCGGAGGATCGGTCTATATGGCAGCTATATCCAAATCTAAACCGATCTGAGCCAAATTGACGAAGGATTTCGAAGGGCCTATCACAACTCACTGTCCAAAATTTCAGCAAAATCGGATAATAAATGCAGCTTTTATGGGCCTAAGACCCTATATCGGCCGATCGGTCTATACGGCAGCTATATCCCAATCAGGAACGATCTGAGCCAAATTGACGAAAAATGTCTAATGGGCTAACACAACTCACTGTCCCGAATTTCAGCAAAATCGTATAATAAATGTGGCTTTTATGAGCTTAATATCCTAAATCGGCGGATCGGTCTATATGACACCTAAATCCAAATCTGAACCGATCTGAGCCAAATTGAAGGAGGATCTCGACTTGTCTAACACAACATTCTGTCCCGAATTTCAGCAAAATCGGATTATAAATGTTGCTTTTATGGGCCTAAAACCCTAAATCGGCGGATCGGTCTATATAGTCCAATATAGCCCATCTTCGAATTTAGCCTGCTTATGGATAAAAAAAGAATCTGTGCAAATTTCAACTCAATATCTCTAATTTTAAAGACTGTAGCGAGATTTCAACAAACAGACGGACGGACATGTCTAGATTGTCTTTGATTTACGCTGATAAAGAATATATATATATATATATATATATATATATATATATATATATATATATATATATATATATATATATATATATATATATATATATATATATATATATATATATATATATATATATTTTATAGGGTCGGAAATGAATATTTCGATGTGTTGCAAGGGGAATGACAAAATGAATATACCCCAATCCTTCGTTGATGGGTATAGAAAGTAACCTTGAAAAAGAAAATTTTAATTTAAGAATTTCATGCTACTTACAAAATCTTTAATTGGTTTTCTTACCACTCCCCTAAGTTGGTTCATGTCTGGTATCATGTCCCCACCTAAGTACCGGTGTCTGTGCCGCGAACGCCGGGCAATAATATAAGAAATGCTCAAACGTCTCATCATCATACCCACATGCTATCACCGCACCGACTTTGCATAAGTGAGCTCGTTGTCCTATGTGTCCCCTAATGACACCAAAAGTTATACTGAACTCCCTCTTACCTACTTTCAGTAATAGTCTCGTCCTCTCACGAACCGGATCACGCCATAGGATTTTCGCCATCCTACTGTTTCGTTATTCCACAGTGTTATGTTAGTCGCCCTCGCCCTTAAATCGGACTGCAACGACCCGAAAGGCTTCCGGTTAACCAAGTTTATCGACAGTGGGTCTCTTGCCTTCACTGCCAAATCGTGTCCACTTTCATTCTCCTTTACTCCGTTATGCCCCGGCACCTAAACGATGCAGATTTTGCCATCCTCACAGAAAGCGTTAATCTCCTTCTTACACTGCAAGACTGTTCTTGACCCTACTCTCCTGGTTGTTATTGCCCCTATGGCCATTTTACTGTCCGTAAAGATGTTCACACACGACGTCACCGCTTTAGTACCACACCACTTCACACATTCCGTAATCGCCCGCATCTCCGCCTGCAGGAGGTATTATGGACAGGCAGTCTAAAACAGATCTCAGTCACTAGGTTCTCAATGTAGACCCCCAAGCCCACTCTGTTTTCTTGCTTCGATCCATCCGTGTAACATGACCTTCCAAATGGCAATACTAGAGTTGCGTCAGGCCAAGACTGTGCCGCTGGCAGCAGTGCCTCGCACTCGACCTCGAGTGTCGTCTCAGGTATCCGATCGGAAACCTCTTCCCTTCCTTCCAGGTTTCCTATCGTCGCCTCAATTATACCGCTATGGTATGAGCTGCTCCCACCCTCAATCCATTCTTCTACCGCCTTAAGTCTCACAGCCGTAGTGGCTGCCTCAGCCCTAATTTGTATGTCAATGGGTCTGTGCTTTAGTGGGCGTGGTCCTCATCGCTCTGTCTACGCCAAGATAACATATTCTCTGAACCTGTGGTATGGGTCTTATACTGCATTTTTTAAACCCTCCACCATAGGATGGGTGTATACTAATTTCGTTATTCTGTTTGTAACTACTCGAAATATTCGTCTGAGACCCCATAAAGTATATATATTCTTGATCGTCGTGACGTTTTATATCGATCTATCCATGTCCGTCCGTCTGTGCGTCCGCCCGTCCGTCTGTCTGTCGAAAGCACGCTAACTTTCGAAGAAGTAAAGCTAGCCGCTTTAAATTTTGCACAAATACCTCTTATTAGTGTAGGTCGGTTGGTATTGTAAATGAGCCATATCGGCCATGTTTTGATATAGCTACCATATAAACCGATCTTGGGTCTTGACTTCTTGAGCCTCTAGAGTGCGCAATTCTTATCCGATTTGACTGAAATTTTGCACATAGTGTTTTGTTATAATATCCAGAACCTGTGCCAAGTATGGTTCAAATCGGTTTATAACCTGATATAGCTGTCATATAAACCGATCTTGGGTCTTCACTTCTTGAGCTGCTAGAGGGCGCAATTCCTATCCGATTTGGCTGAAATTTTGCATGACGTTTTTTTTTCCTACTTTTAACAACTGTGTCAAATAAGGTTCAATTCGGTACATAGCCTGATATAGCTGCCATATAAACCGATCTGGGATCTTGACTTCTTGAGCCTCTAGAGGTCGCAGTTATTATCCGATTTGCCTGAAATTTTGTACGACGGATCTTTTCATGACCATCAACATACTTGTTTATTATGGGCTCTCTATTTTACTTCTTGAGCCTCCAAAGGGCACAATTCTTCTTCGAATTGGCAGACATTTTACACAGGTCTCCAACATATAATTTAATTGTGGTCCGAACCGGACCATATTTCGATATCGCTCTAATAACAGAGCAAATCTACAGCAGTCCACCAAACTACTGAGGCGTAAGTAAATATTGGTCTTATTACGCACCTCTAGAGCCAGTGGACTCTCCTCATATCGGGCCCCATTACTAGCCTACGGGCCGTCTACATAGTACCCAACATCTGTGAGCCTTCTTAGTACTCTCCTGAATGTGACACTTCCAATTAAGTTTCCGATCCAAGATCACTCCTATGTATTAGACCTTGTTAGATATCGAAATTGCTTTGTTGAGGAAACGTGGTGCGTCAAATTGGCCCACCTTCGTCTTCCTCGTGAAGAGGCATATATCAATCTTCTCTGGATTAACATACGCATTACCCTTTCCGCCCCATACCCCTAATAAGTATTATAATATCCCTCCTTAGTCAACATCCATAATAGGTTTTTTATGGTGGTCACCCAAAGGAGTGACAATAAAATGCCCCCTGTGGCTGGGCCAGTTACCCGTCCCCGGAAAGTTATAAGTATTACTCTGAGAAACAAAGGAATAGTAAAACGGACCCCCCTAAAGTTGACCCAAGGAAACGAAAAGAGTTTCATTCTCTGCGGATCTGCACCTGAAATATCCCCACTCTTTACAGAGAAGGTGCAGTAATCGAATTTGCGGATGTATTGGAAAAGTACAAGCAGATATTACGGTGACAAGTACAAGCAAACGGTGACAGACTCTATTATGGCTGCATTGACACAAGGCATGAATTTGGCTATGGATTTGTGGTTGGTCGACGACTGAAACACCTTGCCTCCGACTTTACTCCGGTGGATGAGAGACTAGCCTGCCAGGATTCGAACTCAGGCTTTCAGCGTCATAGGCAGACATGGTAACCTCTGCGCTACGGTGACCTCCAATGAATATTTTGAAATATAGCGAAGTATAATACTGAAACAAACAGATGCTACTTTGGATTAAGCAGGCAGCTTAGAAACAAGGCCACCTCTCGACAGACGAAGATTACACTAAACAAGACATTGGTACTAAACGTGTTGTATTATGGTTCCAAGATATGGGTACTTGTTTGAGCAGACTTCCAGCTGTGCCTGCAGTTTCGAGAGAAAGAATCTTCCTAAAATTTATGTGCGACCTAACTATGGCTAGGTCATGTTGTCAGAATGGATGAAAAATCTCAACAAAGGAGTCTTTTGAAGGCTATCGCGGTGGTACAGGCAAACCGGGACAACCAAAAGCCCAATGGAAATCTAGTGCAGAAAGACATCTCGAAACTTGTTGTCATATATTTTAGAAGGAGCGCAGAAGATCGGGGCGCTATTCTAAGTTCTGCAAAGGAGACAAATGTTCTGTCAAAGTCAATTAACGAGTAAAATTAACATTTTAAAATTTCTTAAGAAATATATTTTTTTTTTCCCCAATGGCAACACTGCTTTAAAACATTTTTCTATTAGCTTTAATGGGCCTTGTTAGCAGTGTGGTAGGTTTTCCTTTTATATTCATTATATTTGTTACAACTATAGTCTAGTTACTAGCACTTAGTATGCCACAATGATTTATCATGCATTAATTGTAAAATTATACAGTATTGCAAAAGTCAAAACGCCGCGGTAATTAAATGCTACAATTGCAAAAAATCCAAAGCAAAAACACTTTGAGTGAATTAAACACTTGTCGCAGCAACACTTTTTAACATTGGTACTAAATTAAGGCAAGAATGTCCATTAGTTAGGATTTCTATTGTCGTCAATAATGGAGAAATTATCATGGGTATGTTGTGCTAAGTAAATTTTTCTGTATTACTTTGTTCACCTATGAGGGGGAACGAATGTCTAAATACCACCTATGAGGCAATTAAATAGTTGATGTATGGACATTTGTGTGACACTTTTCGATTTGATGAAATGTTGCTATTTTAATTTCAAATTTACTTAAGTGCTTGAGCTCTGACACTGCTTGGCACACACACATATAAGTAAAAATATTAAAATTATTGTATTTTTCTAGGAATTTACATAAGCATTCTACTGGCATTCCGTAGACATAGTGTCGCTGTGACACCAGGCTAGAGAGCTAGCCATTCGAGCGTAACTAGCTACAGATATAAATTTTTTGAAATGGAAGGTATTGAAAAGGCAGTTCAGAGACATGAAAATTTAAGGTAGGCAAGTAATAGAATTATGAAACCAAAAGTGAATTTCTTGAGTTTATAAAAGATGCAAATTTTTATGAAATTTCTCTAAAATAAAGAACTAGCAGCTGTATTGGCCTCCTAGCTTTTCATATTAAACAGGTTAATTAGCAAAATTAGAAAAATCTACCATTATTTTTTCTATAGCCTTCATAATTATGAAAGATATCAGTTTCTCATATCAGTTTCAAAATATATTCATCAATCACTGCCAATGTACTAACACGAACAAGTGCCTGTAGCGAATAATAGACAAAAGTTCTCAGAGATTTTTGATCAGTTCTATTGCCCACCCAAAAATATATGCAACAAATAATAAAAAGCCTCTTTTCATGCGCAACAAAAGTAAGCTATTTAATTTTGTGGCCGCAAAGCTGAAGGGAAAGCAAAAAATAAAATGATGTAAAAAAACCAAACTACATTTCTGACCAACGGCTATAAGCCCAACACTCAGGGTGGTCCTTATTTGCCAAAAAAAAAAAAAAAATGAAAAAAAAAACGAGGGCCAAAAAATAAAAGACAACCAAACCACCAAGCAACCAACCAATAAAGAGTACAAATGCCAACTGGCTTCAAGAGGAACACCATTAAAGCCACCAACAATACTTGTCCAACATTCTATGCGGACTATTCAAATGCATGGAAGGAGGAGTAGGAGATGGTAACAATTGTTTTTGGTCACTGCCAATTGCCAAGTACCATAATGCTGGCCAATACAACGCCAACTACTAAGAGACTTAAAAGAACAAAAAAAAAAAAAGCCAAGAAAACAAAGCAGCAATGGATGCAGGACGTTTAAATTGAAGTGTATCCAAGCCATAATGGTTACAGGGTAGTTTGGTTCATTTTCAATGTGGCAAGAGGAAAAGGCCCCCAATAATGGTAGGACTATTTCCTATACCCCACACCGCATATGGAAGAGCAAATACGATATTAATGAGTATACCAATTGATTCATAATCACTTTTTTTCTCTTCCATCCAATGTCTGGCAGTCGGGATGTAAGGTGTACTCCATTCTTAAAATACTTTATTTCAGCCCGATATTCTCATGCTATCTGATTTAGGGGTGTTTTCGGGGCTGAGGTGGTCCCCCAGACACTTGGCCCTGAAAGAATATCAGAATCGTGCTCTACTTTCAAATAACATTTATTTAAATCCCATATTGTCATTGGTTTAGGGGAGTTAAGACGATGAAGCGTCCCCCAAACACATGGCCCCAAAATTGGTTATCAAATTCGTTTTCTAATCTCAAATACCTTTTAGTTGAGCCACGTATTGGCATGGTCGAAAATTTTTACCCTTTGGGGGGGTGTTTTGGGGAAGGGGTGGACCCCCAGAAACATGGTCCTTCATTTGGATGTCAAATTCGTATTCTACTCCTAAATACCTTTATTTGGGCCCCATATTGCGATGGTCAGTAAAAAATTGCTGTTTGCGGGGTATTTTGGGAAAGGGGTAGAACCCCAGAAAATTGGACCCCAAAGTGGGTATCAATTCTTGCTCTACCCCCCAATACATTTAGTTTAAGCTCCACATTGATATGGTCGGTAAATATGCCCGATTTAGGGGTGTTTTGGCGATTGGGTTGGTATCCCAAACACTAAGTCCGGAAAAAAAATTTCAGCAACGTGCTCTATTCTCATATATCTATATATCATTTCTTGGAGCCCCATATTGCCATTAGCCTCAACATTGGATATCAAATTCGTTTTCTAATCTCATTTAAACTCCTTACTGCAAAAGTCAGCAAATATGTCCGGTTTGGGGTATTGGCCCTAAAAACTATAAATATTTAGTTCCACTCTCTTTAAGGCCCAAATGGTCTTGGTGAGCAAATACGTCCTGTTTGGGGGTTGTTCCCTAGACAGTTGGTCCCGAATGTTGATAACAGATATGTGGTCCACTCCCAAATACCTTTAATTTAAGCCCCATATTTCCATGGTCGGCAAACATGTCCGGTTGGGGGGGCTGGGGTGTTTTGGGGGTGGGCGGCCACTCAGTGACTAGGCTTTGCAAATATATATCAGATTCGTGTTCTACTCTAAAATACCTCTTATTTGAGCCTCATATGGCAATGGTCAGCAAATACTTCCTATTTGGGTGGTTTTATTGATCTCTGATTCGCGCTTTACTTCCAAAGAACTTTCATTTGCGCCCCATATTGCTATGGTCGTAAATTTGTCCCCTTTTGGGGGATGTTTTTGGGTAAAGGCGGTCCTCCAAACACTTGGTCTCACATCTGGATACCAGATTCGAAGTCTACACTCAAAATAACTTATAATTAAGCCCCATATTCCCATGGTCAGTAAATAAGTCCTGTATGGGGTGTGTTTTGGGGAAGGAATGGACCCCCAGAAACGTGGTCCCACATTTGGATATCAGATTCGTATTCTACTCGCAAATACCTTTCATTTGAGTCCCATATTGCCATGGTCGGTAAATATGTCCGATTTAAGGGTGTTTTGGGGGTTGGGGTGGTCCCCCTAACACTTGGTTCGACAATTGGGCATCTGATACGTTTTCTTATCCGAAATACCTTTCATTTGAGTCCCATATTGTGGTGATTGGTCTAAATATATGTTTGGTAGGTTTTAGGGTGGGGCGGCCCCCCTAGGTACCCCATCCGAAATGTGGATACCAAAATTTTATTTTTAGGGTACTATATGAGAGCACACAAAATTTCGCTTAAATCGCACCACCCATTTCTGAGATCTGGCGTTTCTGAAAATAAGGGTAAGGCGGAGGGTCCGCCCCCCCTTTAGATACCAACAAAAGGAGTAACCTATTTTCACCACGGGATCATTATGCACCATCTGTGAAAATTTCAAGAAAATCGGTTCAGCCGTTTCTGAATCTATAAGGAACACACAAACATACAAACAAACAAACCTACAAACAAACACAAATTGATTTTTATACCCTCCACCATAGGATGGGGGGTATACTAATTTCGTCATTCTGATTGTACCTACTCGAAATATTTGTCTGAGACCCCATAAAGTATAATATTCTTGATCGTCGCGATACTTTATGTCGATCAAGCCATGTCCGTCCGTCTGTCCGTCCGTCCGTCTGTCGAAAGCACGCTAACTTCCGAGGGAGTAAAGCTAGCCGCTTGAAATTTTGTTCAAATACTTCTTATTAGTGTAGGTCGGTTGGTATTGTAAATGGGCCATATCGGTCCATGTTTTGATATAGCTGCCATATATACCGATCTTGGGTCTTGACTTCTTGAGCCTCTAGAGTGCGCAATTCTTATCCGATTGGAATGAAGTTTTGCACGACGTGTTTTGTTGTGATATCCAACAACTGTGTCAAGTATGGTTCAAATCGGTCCATAACCTGATATAGCTGTCATATAAACCAATCTTGGGTCTTGACTTCTTGAGCCCCTAGAGGGCGCAATTCTTATCCGATTTGAATGAATTTTGGCACGACATGTTTTGTTATGATATCCAATAACTGTGGCAAGTATGATTGAAATCGGTTTATAACCTGATACAGCTGCCATATAAACCGATCTCGGGTCTTGACTTCCTGAGCCTCTAGAGTGCGCAATTCTTATCCGATTGGAATGAAATTTCGCACGACGTGTTTGGTCATGATATCCAACAACTGTACCAAGTATGGTCTAAATCGGTCCATAACTTTATATAGCTATCATATAAACCGATCTTGGGTCTTGACTTCTTGAGCCTCTAGAGGGTGCAGTTCTTATCCGATTTGAATGGAATTTGGCATGACGGGTTTTGTTATAATATCCAACAACTGTGACAAGTATGGTTCAAACCGGATCATAACCTGATATAGCTGCCATATAAACCGATCTGGGATCTTGAATTCTTGAGCCTGTAGAGGTCGCAATTGTTATCCGATTTGCCTGAAATTTTGTACGACGGATTTTCTCATGACCATAAACATACGTATATATTACCCTGATTGTTGTTAATCGGTTCGGAGAGCACGTATGCCACCATGGATCTTCTTTCCACTCTATCTCTCTACGTGTGCTCAATAATTATTATATTTCGACAATTGATATGTGTTACAGACCTTATAAAAGGCCTTCCGAAATTGGTTTCCTCAAGTGCAGGCCTGTAGAAAACCTTGGATGGATTGTTGGCACGCTCACGAAATGCATTAAAAATTGCAATTTCAAGCGCACAAAGTTCATGTCAGGCAACCAAGGAAACCCAAAAGAATTCACACACGAAGACGATGAAAAGAATCCAAAGGAATTTCCCAAAACGCCATTTTTCCCTTGCCATAAAAGACCATGAAACTCCCAAGCACAAGAAGGTTTAGCAAAACACAAACAAAAAAGAAAACACCAACAATGAGAATAAAGCAGAAACAATGAAATGTATCCAACCAACTTTATTTGATGTAGAGAGCAATTCGAAAACGTTTAAAAAAACAAGTGCTTTGTTTTGTGTGTGGCAGCGTTAAGCGTTGAACATAACCACGATTTCAGCGCTTTTTGTCGTGTTGATGTTAAATTTTTATACTTATTTTGTGCCGAAGTCTCTTTGGTCGTTTAACTATGGTCATATCAATGGAGCTTTACCGAAACAACAACTTTTTGGGCAATGATGGCGTTTACAATACCGCCACTGCCCATGATGCAGAGGAGGATGAGAATCAGAATGTTGTGCATGTGAATGCGGATGACAATGATGAGGTTGACGATGATGGTGCTGATGCTGTTGGTGGTGGTAGTGGTGATGGTGGTAATGGTAATGGTACTGTGTTGTTGTTTGAGCGGCTCTGTTTGCCTAAATGTTATTGCAAAATCTGGAATTGAAAGTAATTTATTTCTTTATTGTTTTACGAATTTACATTGCAACATTTTGAGCAACAACATCAATGGCTGAAACAGACTCCAATGCTACAACGATTGCAGAAGCAAAACAATCAAAATGTGAAAAAACAACCGTTTTGGCTAGTGACAGTGGTGTGAATTCATAGGTGGAATTCTTGAAGAAAATCAAAAGACTTAAGAAACGAACTTAAAAAAAACCGTGCTCATTATTCACTTTAAAAATAGAGATATTGAACTGAAATTTTGTACAGATTCTTTTTTTGTCCATAAGCAGGTTAAGTTCGAAGATGGGCTATATCGGACTATATCTTGATATAGCCCCCATATAGACCGATCCGCCGATTTAGGGTCTTAGGCCCATAGAAGCCACATTTATTATCCCATTTTGCTGAAATTTGGGACAGTGAGTTGTGTTAGGCCCTTCGACATCCTTCGTCAATTTGGCTCAAATCAGTCCAGATTTGGATATAGCTGTCATATAGACCGATCCGCCGATTTAGGGTCTTAGGCCCATAAAAGCCACATTTATTATCCGATTTTGCTGAAATTTGGGACAGTGAGTTGTGTTAGGTCCTTCGATAACCTTCGTCAATTTGGCCCTAATCGGTTCAGATTTGGATATAGCTGCCATATAGACCGATCCTCCGATTTAGGGTCTTAGGTCAATAAAAGCCACATTTATTATCCGATTTTGCTGAAATTTGGGACAGTGAATTGTGTTAGGCCCTTCAACATCCTTCGTCAATTTGGCTCAGATCGGTTCAGATTTGGATATAGCTGTCATATAGACCGATCCGCCGATTTAGGGTCTTAGGCCCATAAAAGCCACATTTATTATCCGATTTTGCTGAAATTTGGGACAGTGAGTTGTGTTAGGCCCTTCGACTTCCTTCGTCAATTTGGCTCAGATCGGTACAGATTTGGATATAGCTGTCATATAGACCGATCCGCCGATTTAGGGTCTTAGGCCCGTAAAAACCACATTTATTACCCGATTTTGCTGAAATTTGGGACAGTGAGTTGTGTTAGACCCTTCGACATCCTTCGTCAATTTGGCCTAGATCGGTCCAGATTTGGATATAGCTCGGTTTTATGTTTTGGGGCCATAAAAAGCGCATTTATTGTCCGATTTCACCGCAATTTGGGACAGTGAGTTGTGTTAGGCCCTTCGATAACCTTTTTCAATTTCACTCAGATCGGTCTAGATTTGGATGTAGCTGCCATATAGACTGATCTCTCGATTTAAAGGCGCATTTATTGTCCGATTTGGGACAGAGAGTTAAGTTCTCTCGATTTAAAGTCTTAGCCCCATAAAAGACACATGTATTATCCGATATCGCTGAAATTTGACACAGTGATTTATGTTAGCATTTTGGTCATCCGTGTCCCATATGGTGTTCGGATCGGTCTATATTTGGTTATAGCCAAATAGCCAAAGTGACCAAAATTTTGCCTTACAAAATGAAATAATGACTTATATTGGGTTGCCCAAAAAGTAATTGCGGATTTTTCATATAGTCGCCGTTGACAAATTTTTTCACAGCTTGTGACTCTGTAATTGCATTCTTTCTTCTGTCAGTTATCAGCTGTTACTTTTAGCTTGCTTTAGAAAAAAAGTGTAAAAAAAGTATTTTTGATTAAAGTTCATTCTAAGTTTTTTTAAAAATGCATATACTTTCTTTTTAAAAAACCGCAATTACTTTTTGGGCAACCCAATATTTATTAGATTAATGTCCGTACCGAAATCGGACCCTATTTCAATATAGTTACTATGGGGGCATAAATTATACATTTCGCTCCGGATTGTGACGCAATCAGGCTTACATAAAGGGTGATTTTTTTGAGTTTAGGATTTTCATGCATTAGTATTTGACAGATCACGTGGGATTTCAGACATGGTGTCAAAGAGAAAGATGCTCAGTATGCTTTGACATTTCATCATGAATAGACTTACTAACGAGCAACGCTTGCAAATCATTGAATTTCATTACCAAAATCAGTGTTCGGTTCGAAATGTGTTCATTCACCGTAACGTTGCGTCCAACAGCATCTTTGAAAAAATACGGTCCAATGATTCCACCAGCGTACAAACCACACCAAACAGTGCATTTTTCGGGATGCATGGGCAGTTCTTGAACGGCTTCTGGTTGCTCTTCACTCCAAATGCGGCAATTTTGCTTATTTACGTAACCAGAAATGAGCCTCATCGCTGAACAAAATTTGTCGATAAAAAAGCGGATTTTCTGCCAACTTTTCTAGGGCCCATTCACTGAAAATGATTTGCAAGCGTTGCTCGTTAGTAAGTCTATTCATGATGAAATGTCAAAGCATACTGAGCATCTTTCTCTTTGACACCATGTCTGAAATCCCACCTGATCTGTCAAATACTAATGCATGAAAATCCTAACCTCAAAAAAATCACCCTTTACATACCCAAGGTGGTGGGTATCCATTATTCGACCCGGACGGACGGACAGATGGTCGGACGGACAGAGCTAGATAGTCATAGATTTTTACGACGACCAAGTGCCAGTCGGACGGCAGACTACCACTTAAACCTCACCTAAGAATATATATACTTAATAGGGTAGGAAATGGATATTTGGATGTGTTGCAAACGGAATATCAAACTGAATATACCCCCATCCTTCGGTGGTGGTTATAAAAATTGCAAAAAAAATAAATTTCTTTACAAAGAAGTATTCGTTATAGGGAAGTTAGTTATAGAGATGTTCAACTGTATGTTCTTGATCGTCTTGGCATTGTTAGTGAATTTAGCCCTGTCCGTCCGTCTGTCCATCCATGTGTCGAAATCACGCTTACACCCGAAGGAGTTAAGCTAGGTTTTGTTTTACTTCCAAAAAAGATTTCTTGAGCCGCAATTATTATCCGATGACTTCTCCTATGACTTGCAACATTCGCTCCAAGTTGAGTTGGTCTAAAACCTGATATAGCTTCCGTATTGACTGATCTCCCATTTGCACTTCTAGATCCCCTATATTAAGCAATTCAAATCCGATTTGTTTGAATCACTTCTACTATGGGCTTCAACTTCCAAACCAAGTATGGCTCGGATCAGTCCATAACCTGATATATCTCCAATAGCATAGCAATTCTTATCCATTGGCCTTTGATTGCCTGAAAAGGGAAAACGCGCAAAGAAAGAGGCAAATGCTACATAAGGTGAGGGTACATACGATTCGGCCCGGCTAAACTTAGCACGCTTTTATCTGTTTTTATCTAAAGCCGTCAGTGAAACGCTTTCAGTTCGGTTTCTGCACCTTCCGCAATGGAATTGGGGGTACACAAACTTTGTCAATGTATTTGCAGCTCCTGGGAACCCACGTATAACACCTAGAATGTAAATAATTTCAGGATAGCCATGACATTCAAAGATGTTCCACAGTTTACGTCCATTTCTCTAATTTTTCTCAAATGCTACTTTTTTACGAGGTTTGGTTTGAATCCCATAATAGCCCATGTTTCGCTATGGCATCCATATAAACCTTTAAACCACTGTTCATTATTTCATTGGTATATCTGTTGGGTGATGATGATACTTCACTGTAGTTTTTTCTCTTTTCATTACAAACTTCAAAAGCAACTAAAAAAAAAAAACACAAAACACTACAGCTAACTAAAACCAATAACAGAATGGGGCTTAAATAACTGAGGCCAAATAGCAAAAAAAAACAAACCCCAATGCGTATGCATTGCTTTGGGTTTGCCTCAATGTGGCTACAAAGAATTGTTGTGGTAACAGTGTCAGCGGTAGAGGCACCAGTACTGCAGCCAACTGCCAGATGCTGCAACTTTGGCCACTGCACCATCACTGTAGTCATCTGCAACAAGAGCAACATCAACAAAGCACTAGTCATACCAACTCATTGCCTTTTAATAGTTGTCGACCAAAAAAAAAAACAAAAGAACAGAAATTACTAAAACAAAAAAATATGCCTGAGAACAAAGCAATGAATCGTAGGGGAAGTACATACCACAAGAAAACCAGAAGAAACAAGTTAAAACCCCCTAAAAGTCATAAGGAGTCGACTAAGTAAGACCCTATCGAGAAATGCAAGTTAATTCCGGGATGAATGTAGAAGCTAACCATTTAAAACACAATTAACCAAAGACATGACCATCTGTATGGATGAAAAAGGTAATTCGATGGTAGAAAGCCAGAAAGCCGTCTCACAGTCTTTCTAATATAAACAAGACACGTTGTCACTTGCTGCGCATATTCTGCATAAGTGTACCCCAAGTCGTACGATTATGTGTTCCTTGATAATTTCGATAGCTATTGGGTTGCCCAAAAAGTAATTGCGGATTTTTCATATAGTCGGCGTTGACAAATTTTTTCACAGCTTGTGACTCTGTAGTTGCATTCTTTCTTCTGTCAGTTATCAGCTGTTACTTTTAGCTTGCTTTAGAAAAAAGTGTAAAAAAAGTATATTTGATTAAAGTTCAATCTAAGTTTTATTAAAAATGCATTTACTTTCTTTTAAAAAATCCGCAATTACTTTTTGGGCAACCCTATATTGATTTTCTTCTCAGTATTAGCCTCGTTTCCCAAGGGAGATGTTAGCCTTCTATATGGCTCATCCCTTTGCAGGCAGATAGGGGTAGCGCTTAATATCACTCCGCTGTTCCTTATATACGATGCGTTGGTCTGGCGATTTGATTGCTGCAGAGTGGTGTAATTCTCAGCCAACTTTTTTCCCCCCTTGAGTTCCAGCACAAGCGTATCTATGTCGCTTGGGAGCTTTTAAAATTACGATCGTAAAGTTTTTGTGCTGACAATCTGTATGTTCAGCTAGAGTTTATAGAAGATAGGCAAAGAAAATCCTAAACTAAAATTTTTGACTCCAGTCAGAAGTTGGAGCTACCGATTCAAGTACAGCAGGTACAGTACTGTTACACATCAATAGATAACAACAAAAGTAGTAACCATTCTGAACGTTTCGAACGATTAGAAAACGTAACAACGCAAAGTGGGATAGAAAAATATGTTGTGTGAGAATCGGACCACAAAATGAAAATTTGGCAGCCCCAACAAATTTTCGAAATACCGAGGTGGCCAACTTTAGGGGCCTGCCAAAAGGGGTTCGGAAAAGCGAGGGCCTTGAAATTTTCCGTAAAAATCTAAGACGATCTAGACATGTCCGTCCGTCTGCCTGTTGAAATCACGCTACAGTTTAAAAATAGAGATATTGAGCTGAAACTTTGCACAGATTCTTTTTTTGTCCATAAGCAGGTTAAGTTCGAAGATGGGCTATATCGGACTATATCTTGATATAGCCCCCATATAGACCAATCCGCCGATTTAGGGTCTTAGGCCCATAAAAGCCACATTTATTATCCGATTTTGCTGAAATTTGGGACAGTAAGTTGTGTTAGGCCCCCCGACAACCTTCGTTAGTTTGGCCCAGATCGGTCTAGATTTGGATATAGCCGCCATATAGACCGATCCTCCGATTTAGGGTCTTAGGACCACAAAAACCCCATTTATTATCCGATTTTGCTGAAATTTGGGACAGTGAGTGGCGTTCGGCCCTTCGATGTCCTTCGTCAATTTAGCACAGATCGGTGGAGATTTGGATATAGCTGCCATATAGACCGATCCTCCGATTAAGGGTTTTGGGGCAATAATAGGCGCATTTATTTTCCGATTTTGCTGAAATTTTGGACAGTGAGTTGTGTTCGGCCCTTCGACATCCTTTGTCAATTTGGCCCAGATCGGTTACGATTTGGATATAGCTGCTATATAGACTGATCCTCCGATTTAGGGTCTTATGCCCATAAAAGCCACATTTTTTATCCGATTTTGCTGAAATTTGGGACAGTGAGTTGTGTTAGGCCCCCGACATCCTCCGTTAGTTTGGCCCAGATCTGTGCAGATTTGGATATATCGGCCCAGATCGGTCCAGATTTGGATATATCGGTTTTAGGTTTTGGGGCCATAAAAGGCGCATTTATTTTCCGATTTTGCGTTAGGCCCTTCGATATCCTTCATCAATTTGGCTCAGATCGGTTCAGAATTGGATATAGGTGCCATATAGACCAATCCTCCGATTTAGGGTCTTAGGCCCGTAAAAGCCACATTTGTTGTCCGATTTTGCTGAATTTTAGGACAGTGAGTTGTGTTAGGCCCCCGACATACTTCGTTAGTCTGACCCAGATGGGTTCAGATTTGGATATAGCTGTCATATAGACCGATCCTCCGATTTAGGGTCTTATGCCCATTAAAGCCACATTTATTATCCGATTTTGATTTGAGACAGTGAGTTGTGTTAGGCTCCCCGACATCCTTCGTCAATTTCGCCCAGATCGGTTCAGATTTGGATATAGCTGCCATATAGACCGATCCTCCGATTTAGGGTATTAGGCCCATAAAAGCCACCTTTATTACCCGATTTTGCTGAAATTTTGGACAGTGAGTTGCGTTAGGCCGTTCGACATTCTTCGTCAATTTGGCCTAGATCGGTGCAGATTTGGATATAGCTGCTATATAGACCGATCCTCCGATTTAGGGTCTTAGGCCCATAAAAGCCACATTTTTTATCCGATTTTGCTGAAATTTGGGACAGTGAGTTGTGTTAGGCCCTTCGACGTCCTTCGTCAATTTGGCCCAGATCGGTCCAGATTTGGATATATCGGCCAAATAGAGCGATCTCTCGGTTTCAGGTTTTGGGGCCATAAAAGGCGCATTTATTGTCCGATTTTACGGAAATTTGGCACAGTGAGTTGTGTTAGGCCCTTCGATATCCTTCTTCAATTTGGCCCAGATCCGTCCAGATTTGGATATAGCTGCCATTTAGACCGATCCTCCGATTTAGGGTCTTAGGCCCATAAAAGCCACATATGTTGCCCGATTTTGCTGAAATTTGGGACATAAAAGCCACATTTATTATCCGATTTTGCTGACATTTGGAACAGTGAGTTGTGTGAGGCCCTTCGATATCCTTCGTCAATTTGGCCCAGATCGGTGCAGAGTTGGATATAGCTGCCACATTCATTATCCGATTTTGCTGAAATTTGGGACAGTGAGTTGTGTTCGGCCCTTTCAAATCCTTTGTTAATTTGGCCCAGATCGGTTCAGATTTGGATATAGCTGCCATATAGACCGATCCTCCGATTTAGGGTCTTAGGCCCATAAAAACCACATTTGTTGTCCGATTTTGGTAAAATTTGGGACAGTGTGTTGTGTGAGGCCCTTCGATATCCTTCGTCAATTTGGCCCAGATCGGTGCAGAATTCTATATAGCTGCCATATAGGCCGATCCTCCGATTTAGGGTTTTGGGGCCATAATAGGCACATTTTTTATCCGATTTTGCGGACATTTGAGACAGTGAGTTGTATTAGGCTCTTCGACGTCCTTCTTCAATTCGGAACATATTTCGATAAATCTGCTATGGGACATAAGATATGCAATTTACACCGGATTAGGTGGTTTACATACATAACCGAGGTGGTGGGTATCCAAAGTTCGTCCCGGCCGAACTTTTTTAATCAAAAAAATTTGGAAAACACCTCGAGTTCTCAAATTCCAAATCCCAGGTCCCATATATCCCATTAAAACGAGCAAAACTGTTTTTCACCTAACAAAATGTGTATCTGTAAGCGTTCTCAAATGGCATTTTTATACCCTACACCATAGGACGGGGGTATACTAATTTCGTCATTCTGTTAGTAACTACTCGAATTATTCGTCTGAGACCCCATAAAGTATATATTTTCTTGATCGTCATGAAATTTTATGTCGATCTAGCCATGTCCGTCCGTCCGTCTGTCTGTCGAAAGCACGCTAACTTCCAAAGGAGTAAAGCTAGCCGCTTGAAATTTTGCACAAATACTTTTTATTAGTGTAGGTCGGTTGGTATTGTAAATGGGCCATATGGGTCCATGTATTGATATAGCTGCCATATAAACCGATCTTGGGTCTTGACTTCTAGAGCCTCTAGAGTGCGTAATTCTTATCCGATTGGAATGAAATTTTGCACTACGTGTTCTGTTATGATATCCAATAACTGTGTCAAGTATGGTTCAAATCGGTTTATGACTTGATATAGCTGTCATATAAACCGATCTTGGGTCTTGACTTCTTGAGCTTCTAGAGGCCGCAATTCTTTTCCGATTGGAATGAAAGATCTTTATTTCTCTCTTTTTTACTTCTTGAGCCCCCAAAGGACGCAGTTCTTATTCGAATTGGCTGACATTTTACACAGGTCTCCAACATATAATTTTATTGTGGTCCAAACCAGACCCTATCTTGATATCGCTCTAATAGCAGAGCAAATCTTTTCTTATATCCTTTTTTTTTGCCTAAGAAGAGATGTTGGGAAAAGAACTCGACAAATGCGATCCATGGTGGAGGGTATATAAGATTCGGCCCGGCCGAACTTAGCACGCTTTTACATGTTTTACTTTTTTTTTTTTCGATTCTATCCCACTGTGCGCCGTTGGACTATTTTCGGATCAAACCACTCCTAGACAATAGGTTGTCAGAATGTACATCAATTGACGCTTTAGAGAGCTGCTAGTTGCCGGAGCAGAGCATATGCCAGACATTCTCTCGACAATGGGACGAGTGATGGGTATTAGAGAGCGGATGCAACAAATCCATGCTAAGACTCAAACGGACGATAAAAAATAGAACCACAATACCCTGGTGGACTGACGCTATAGTTGAACAAAGAAGCAATTGGATTAAACTAAGGCAGAAACTCAGCTGAGTCAGAACATGCTTTATACTAAAGGGTGATTTTTTTGAGGTTAGGATTTTCATGCATTAGTATTTGACAGATCACGTGGGATTTCAGACTTGGTGTCAAAGAGAAAGATGCTCAGTATGCTTTGACATTTCATCATGAATAGACTTACTAACGATCAACGCTTGCAAATCATTGAATTTTATTACCAAAATCAGTGTTCGGTTCGAAATGTGTTCAAATTTTGACAAATTTTGTTCAGCGATGAGGCTCATTTCTGGTTGAATGGCTACGTAAATAAGCAAAATTGCCGCATTTGGAGTGAAGAGCAACCAGAAGCCGTTCAAGAACTGCTCATGCATCCCGAAAAATGCACTGTTTGGTGTGGTTTGTACGCTGGTGGAATCATTGGACCGTATTTTTTCAAAGATGCTGTTGGACGCAACGTTACGGTGAATGAACACATTTCGAACCGAACACTGATTTTGGTAATAAAATTCAATGATTTGCAAGCGTTGCTCGTTAGTAAGTCTATTCATGATGAAATGTCAAAGCATACTGAGCATCTTTCTCTTTGACACCATGTCTGAAATCCCACGTGATCTGTCAAATACTAATGCATGAAAATCCTAACCTCAAAAAAATCAACCGGATATAGCTCCCATATAGACCGATCTCCCGATAATATTTTTGAGCCTCAAAAGGCAGCAATTCTTAGCCGATTGGGCTGATTTTTTGCCGAATGACTTCTTGTATGACACACGTAATAAAATTTGACCTGATATAGCTCTCATACAAAGAGATCTTCCGATTGTATTTCTTGAGACGCTTATTATACGAAATTTTGCACAGTGAAGTCTATTTTGGTTTCCTATAGCCAAGCCAAATATGACCCCAATCGGTTCATTACTTGGCATAGCTCAAATAGCATAGCAATTATTTTCCATTATCCTTTGTTTGTCTATAAAGAAATATCGCCCAAAAAATTGGGCAAATGCGATCCATGGTGGAGGGTATAAAAGAATCGACCCGATCGAACTTAGCACGCTGTTTATTTGTTTTTCTAGTCTTTTGTCAATTTTGGTCGACGAGGTTGACATGATATCCTAAGCAGGTGAAAGTGCCAATCGATCGCTCTAATCTTTATGAGGTGCAGAGGTCCGCGCTCACCATTCCCCTATCAAACATCTTAAGCCCTGTTGATTGTAGACAACCATATCCATCCCATATATGGGTCATTCTCAATTCCATAAATTGGACTAACCACAAACCATCGTTCCTGGGGTTATAACTCCATGCTTCTTGTCTTTTGCCAGTTTTGGTTCACGAGAAAGACATGATAACCTTAGCAGGTAAAAGTGCCAATTTATAGCTGCCAAGCTAACCTTGTTGAGGTGGGGAGACCCGCGCCTATCCTTCCCATATCAAGCCCCTTAAGCCCGGTTGGTTATAGACACCCATATTCAATTTTTTCATATATGGGTCAATCCCATATAGCCTTCGATACTGCCTTGTGTACTTCCCTGGTAACACTAACCAACAAAATCACTAATGTATAATACCTAGCCACACAGTAGTGGCGTAGAGATATAAAAAACACGAAAACAAAATGATACAAACCAAGACACACAGAATGCGAAATCGAAACCGAATCAAGGCACCCAACTACAAGCGAACCGCTCTTGATCATCAGTGTCAATGTTAAATAAACTTCACTTCATGTACCCCGTTTTCAACTCCAACGCCAGGATGACTATTAAAGGTTGTCTAAAGGTTTGTTTGTTTGTTCACCCTGAATGTTTTGTTGTTGTTGCTGATGTTGCCTTTAAAATGATGTTGTAGCTGTGACCATTGTCATTGCCGAGAGTTGGTTCTGTGTGTCTGTGTGTGAGTGTGTGATTATTGTTGGTGCAGCTGTTGACGTTAGTGCCATGGCATGTGTGTGGCACTGTTTTGCGCCCACCAATTGACCAAACAGACAGACATACGGATGGATGTATTGTATAATGGTTTATTTTGGCGGCCACTCTTTTCTGCCATTCAAGCGGCAGAAACTGTTGATGGTGTGGTGGTGGTGAGCGAATGATTTGAGCCCCAATACTCCATGCACATCTACTAAAACACAATGTCATTTGGGCCTCAATCGATAATTCGCCCTAAAGGAATGCGTTCGAAATGCAAAATGTCAGCTCTTTTAAAATTCTTTGCAAAATGTTTGCTTGGTATTTCTTTTGTTTTCTGTGAGAAATTTCAGGCCAACTAACATAAATTACAGGCAAACACATACAGCAGCATGCAGCTTCCAAGTTGCAAAGCGTGTAGCTCCATCTAGAACTGACATCAAGCCTCTGCAATGCCCATAGTCTCTATCCGCCAAGCAAGGGGGTAGTAGGAGGCATTGCAAGACAATGGGGGATGGATTAACTGCAAATCCAAAACCACCGAGTACATATATTTTACTACTTGTCAATGGACAGACAGATGAACATGCCACGGCATACAGTACATGGGAGACGCTGAGGCTCTTTTTGACTGACAATAAGTCAGTGTTTTATATGGTTGTCGGTGTTGCCATTGTTGTGTTGTGTGTAACATGTTGCATGCTACTTATCGCTTTGTTGCCTCTTGGATTGTTTGGCAAGTTACTCTTTCTTCCTATCCTTCCAAACACTACTTCGTTATTGTTGCGGGTATTTTTTGCTTGTTGGTGAGTTCCTATGGCCACACTTCAGTGTGTGGCCCTACCCTTGTGTGATTGCATCCTCAGCAACCGACCATTAACATTTTTTTTTGAGCTTTTTATTTGTGTTAATAAATTTTGTATTGGGAAAAGTACAATTTATGGTCGTCATATGCAATTTTATTGCTATTATTTAATTTTGTACAAATTGTTCAAGCAATGTAAAGTTTAAGGAAAAACCAGTATAGAAAGGATAAAAATGGGGCATAGTCGACTACAAGTACCCTACAATTATAAAATCAGGTGATAGATAGCTATATCTAGAATCTGTGGAGGCCACCGTAGCACAGAGGTTAGCAAGTCCACCTATGACACTGAATGTCTGGGTTCAAATTCTGGCAAGAACATCGGCAAATTTTTTAGCTGTGGTTATCCCCTCCTAATGCTGGCGACATTTGTGAGGTACTTTGCCATGTAAAAACTTCTCCCCAAAGAGGTGTCGCTCTGCGGCACGCCGTTCGGACTCGACTATAAAAAGGAGGCTTTAATCCATCTGTATAGCATGTTCTCCCAGATGGCAATACCAGAGATCAGTCAATCTAAGACAGTGCCTCTGGCAGCAGTGTCTCGAATAAACTCCTTCGAAGTTTCCATTGCGAATCTACGATCTGCCAACATTGTTCTCCACATCTGTAATCCTTCTTAGTATCTGGATTTGACTCCTTCGCTTCAGTTTCTTATCCAAGGCCTTGTAGGATATCAACAATTTCTATTGAAGAAACTAAGCTCCTTGAATCGGGCAATCTTCATCTTCTTCGCACACAGGTAGATTTAAGTTTTCTCCGGATTAACAATCAAAACCCTGGGCCTGGCCCAGCCATATGGTGCCTCCAACACTCGCTTGACTTTTTTGTACAGCTGACTCGAATTCCAGAACAGCAGACAGTTTTAAATCCCTCTTTGGATCAGATGCATAGTAGGCAATTTCTGGTGGCTACCCAAATACGACGATGATTTCATCGTCCGATTCAAATTTAAGCTGAATGTTGAGAGACCTCCTTTATAGTGTGACATCCCTTTGGGAGAAATTTTCACATGGCTGTCTTACCATTTTTTCAAATGGCATAGCACCTCATGAAAATTTCGCCAGTCTTAGGATGGGATAACCACCGCTGAAAAATTTTCCGATGTTCTAGTCAGGATTCGAACCCAGGCGTTTAGCGTCATAGGCGGACATGCTAACAATGCATAAAGTTATAATACACTGTACTGCAGTGTTGGTGTAAACGATAATAACAACAAAGTCCTGAAGACAAACAAAAGACTTAAGAAACAAACTTTGTGTGATATCTTGAACTTGAGCTAAAATTTAATAAAAGTAAGATTTTCAGCTAAAATTGAAATCTGTTGCCCGAAGTTGAGTTCGTAACTAGGAAGTTTCCTAATAAGGTGGGCATTTCATCGAAGAAATTGGGGAGAAGTTCTTACATGGCAAAGTACCCCACAAAAGTCGCCAGTATTAGGAGGGGATAAACACCGCTGAAAATTTTTCTGATGTTCTAGCCAGGATTCGAACCCAGGCGTTTAGCGTCATAGGCGGACATGCTAACAATGCATAAAGTTATAATACCCTGTACTGCAGTGTTGGTGTAAACTGTAATAACAACAAAGTCGTAAAGACAAACAAAAGACTTAAGAAACGAACTTTGTGTGAGAACTTGAACTTGAGCTAAAATTTAATAAAAGTAAGATTTTCAGCTAAAATTTAAATCTGTTGCGCGAAGTTGAGTTCGTAACTAAGAAGTTTCCTAACAAGGTGGGCATTTATTGCTACACTGGGGTAACCCCCAGAAATTGCCTACTATGGATTTGAACCAAAGAGGGGTTTAAAACTGTCTGCCATACTGGAATTCAAGTCAGCTATACAAAAAAGCCAAGCGAGTGTTGTAAGCACCATATGACTGGGCCAGGCCTAGGGTGTTGATTGTAAATGCGGAGAAAAATTAAATCTACCTGTGTGCGAAGAAGATGAAGATTGCCCGATTCAAGGAGTTTAGTTTCCTCAATAGAAAATATTGACATCCTACAAGGCCTTAGATAAGAAACTAAAGCGAAAGAGTCAAATCCAGATACTAAGAAGGATTACAGATGTGGGGAACAATGTTGGCAGGCCGTAGATTCAAAATGGAAACTAACTCCCAAGGAGATTATTCAAGACACTGCTGCCTGAGGCACTGTCTTGACGGAACTCTGGTATTGCCATCTGGGAAATCATGTCATACAAATGGATAAAAGCTTCAGTACAAATTGAGAACCCAGGGACTGAGAACTGTTTTCGATGGCCTGACCATAATACGATCCTGCGGCCGGAGATCCAGGCTATCACGGAATGCGTGAGTCGGTGTGGTCTAAATGCGAGGACATCGAGAGTGAACATCTTTATGGACCGTAAACTAGTCATCCCGGGAAATAAAAGAAGGAGTGGAAGAAGGAGATTAAAGCCTTCTCTGAGTGTGAAAATCTTTGCGGACAGTAAACTGGCCACAAGGAGGCCGCCGTAGCGCAGAGATTATCATGTCCGCCTATGACGCTGAACGACTGGGTTGGAATCCTGGCAGGAACATTGGACAATTTTTCCCCACCTAATGCTGGCGACATTAGAGAGACACCAAAGACACAAAAATACATGCATTGGAAAAAGTACAGCCAATAAGCAGGGTTGTCGAGTTTGGCTAATGTGGTAATTGTATCATTGATGCGTTTTCGCTATTAGTACGATTCAAATACACCATACCAACGCACGGCCCTTGAAGCCATCACACCCGATATGTTTGAAAAGTCTTCTAACCAAAGGCGAAACGCGTCCCATAGTGGTTGGGGTGTGTTGCTATCTTTGGCTTTCCTTTCCCATTTGCATCTCCGTTCATTGAGCTCATCTCGAAAGAGAAACAAACACGACTTTGAAAATTTAATGATCTCGCCCTAACAGGCAAAAAACTTGAGAAATGAGTCCGTAAAGATGTTCACACTCGATGTCCTCGCGTTAACACTACACCACCTCACATATTCTGGGATTTCCCGGATCTCCGCCTTCAGGCAGTCGAAAACAGATCACAGTCCCATGGTTCTCAATGTAGACCCCCACGCCCACCCTGCGCTTTAGCTTAGATTCATCTGTGTAGAATGATCTTCGAAATGGCTCTACCAGAGATCTGTGAATCAATAACTGTACCTCTGGCTGCAGTGTTTCGTACTCGACCTCAAGGGAAATCTCAGGTATCCGATCGGAAATCCCTTCCATATTTTCTAGGTTACCTATGGTCGCCTCGATTATACCGCATTGGTATGAACTGCTCCTATCTTCTGTCCATTCTCCCATCGCCTTAAGTCTCATAGCCGCAGTGACTGCCTTACACTTAATCTTGGAGGCCACCGTAGCGCAGAGGTTAGCATGTCCGCCTATGACGCTGAACGCCTGGGTTCGAATCCTGGTGAGACCATCAGAAAAAATTTTCAACGGTGTTTTTCCTCTCCTAATGCTGGCAACATTTGTGAGTTACTATGCCATGTAAAACGTCTCTTCGAAGAGATGCCGCACTACGGCATGCCGTTCGGACTCGGCTATAAAAAGGAGGCCCCTTATCATTGAGCTTAAGCTTGAATCGGACAGCACACATTGATATGTGAGAAGTTTGCCCCTGTTCCTTAGTGGAATGTTCATGGGCGAAAATTTGCATTTGCTATGGTTCGGATATCTAGAATATTCTCCAGTGCCCTAGTGGGTGTGGTACTCATCGCTTCGCCTATGCCGGGACAACATGTTCTGTGAACCTGTTGTAGTATCGTTACTTTGCACGGCTTTTTCATTGCAGTTCACCAAACTACTTCAAAATTGTAAGCCAAAATGCTAGAATAATACTTACCTCGGGCATGATTAGAACTATCACTTCCAACAACTATGCGAAGCATGGTCCAAATTGGTCCATAACCTGATATAGCTGGCATACAAACCGATCTTGGGTCTTGACTACTGGAGCCTCTAGAGGGCGCAATTCTCGTCCAATTCTTTCGCACATAGTGTTTTGATATCACTTCCAACAACTGTGCTAAGTATGGTTCAAATCGGTCCATGTTTTGGTACAGCTGATATATAAACCGATCTTGGGTCTTGACTTCTTGAGCCTCTAGAGGGCGCAATTCTCGTCCAATTTGACTGAAATTTCGCACATGGTGTTTTTATGTCACTTCCAACAGCTATGCGAAGGTATGGTTCAAAACTGTCTATAACCTGATAAAGCTGCTTTATAAACCGATCTTGGGTCTTGACTTCTTGAGCCTCTAGAGAGAGCAATTCTCATCCGATTTGACTGAAATTTCGCACATAGTGTTTTGGTATCACTGCCAACAACTGTGCAAAGTATGGTCCAAATCGGTCTATAACCTGATATAGCTGCCATACAATCCGATCTTGGGTCTTGACTTCTTGAGCCTCTATAGGAAGCAATTCTCGTCCGATTTGACTGAAATTTTGCACATAGTGTTTTGATATCACTGCCAACAACTGTGCAAAGTATGGTTCAAATCGGTCTATAACCTTATATAACTCCCATATAAACCAATCTTGGGTCTTGACTTCTTGAACCTCTAGAGGGCGCAGTTCTCATCCGATTTGGCTGAAATTTTGCACAAAGTGTTTTGATATCACTTCCAACAACTGTGCTAAGTGTGGTTCAAATCGGTCTATAACCTTATATAGCTGCCATACAAACCGATCTTGGGTCTTGACTTCTTGAGCCTCTAGAGGGCGCAATTCTCGTCCGATTTGACTGAAATTTTGTACAACGGCTCCTCCCATGGCCTTGATACAGCTCCCATATAAACCAATCTCCCGATTTCGCTTCTTGAGCCCCGAATCGGACTATAACTTGATATAGCTGCTCCCCCGTCCTTATGCATTATACTTTGTTTGCCTAAAAACAGATACTGCGCAAGGAACTCGACAGATGTGACCATGATGGAGGGTATATAAGATTCGGCCCGGCCGAACTTAGCACGCTCTTACTTGTTTCATATTCAATACAAGATTTTACAATTTCAATTAGTGTGGGAATATCGCAGTAGGTCACCAAATGACCTAAGGCATAAAAGCTTAACCAAAAAAGTGCAATTTGACAAAAAATCTGCGAACATAAGGCACTTATTTAAATGAAACTTCATTTACGTTGCTTTTTCGTATTTTTTCAAATAAATGTCAACAATTTCTACCTTCTCATGTACTTCAATGCCAAACCAGAAACAGAACTGCATGCAATTCAAAAAAAAAAAAAAAACAAAACATAAAACAACTATGCGGTTGTTGTTCGTTTAATAACAAAGTCAAAAGTCATGAGGAAGGAAAAAACACTAAACTTTTAAGAAGACTCAAAATCATGTTGCGGCCCCATCAAAATTTTAAACAAAACACAAAAAAAACAACAAACAAACAACCAAAACAACATTTTGCAAAATTATCGAGCATGTTTTTATTTTAACAATTTTTAACATTAAAAATTTTGAAGGCAACATCAGCTTCAATACCCTCGAGTACATGCGAGAAAAACCCTCATGACCATGTGTTGAGCGATTATGGCAGACTGTAAGACTCCACAACAAAACGGCACAACACAAGACAGCATGGTACAAGCCAAACCGGCAATGGCATTTTTAGCCCGCAATAAATGCTAAGCACTGTTTTTTTTTTTGGCCTTAGTTGCTAGCTGCCCATGCAAGAAACACTTACTCCAGCATTTTAAATCATAAAACAAAACTGTAAAGCTGTTGTAAAAAAAAAGAGAATTTACAACCAGGAATTTTAATAAGCCATTATGCCAAAAAAAATGGAAATGTCTTAATGTTAGGTCGTGCTATGTCTTATGTAGCCTGTTACAAAATAAATACGTAGTCGTCTTGTCTGACGAGTCTCACTTAATTAGAAACATTTTTTATTTTTTGCCTTATAGAACACTTAAATGTTATACCCTCCACCATAGGATGGGGGTATACTAATTTCGTCATTCTGTTTGTAACACCTCGAAATATGCTTCTAAGACCCTTCAAAGTACATATTTTCTTGATCGTCATGTCAGTCTATGTCGATCTAGCCATGTCCGTCCGTCCGTCCGTAAGTCCTCCCGTCTGTCTGTCTGTCGAAAGCACGCTAACTTTCGAAGGAGTAAAGCTAGCCGCTTGAAATTTTGCACAAATACTTCTTATTAGTGTAGATCGGTTGGTATTGTAAATGGGCCAAATCGGTCCATGTTTTGATATAGCTGTCATATAAACCGATCTTGGGTCTTGACTTCTTGAGCCTCTAGAGGGCGCAATTCTCGTCCGATTTTATTGAAAATTTGCACGTAGTGTTTTGGTACCAAGTGCAACAACTACGCTATGTATGGTTTAAATCGGTCCATGTTTTGATATAGCTGCCATATAAACCGATCTTGGGTCTTGACTTCTTGAGCCTCTAGAGGGCGCAATTCTCGTCCGATTTTATTGAAATTTTACACGTAGTGTTTTGGTACCAAGTGCAACAACTACGCTATGTATGGTTTAAATCGGTTCATGTTTTGATATAGCTGCCATATAAACCGATCTTGGGTCTTGACTTCTTGAGCCTCTAGAGGGCGCAATTCTCGTCCGATTTTAATGAAATTTCGCACGTAGTGTTTTGGTACCAGTTCCAACAACTACGCTATTTATGATTTAAATCGGTTCATGTTTTGATATAGCTGCCATATAAACCGATCTTGGATCTTGAATTCTTGAGCCTCTATAGGGCGCAATTCTCGTCCGATTTGGTTTAAATTTTGCATGAGGTGTTTTGTTGTGACTTCCAACAACTGTGCTAGGTATGGAGTTAATCGGTATATAACCTGATATAGCTGCCATATAATCCGATCTGGGTCTTGACTTCTTGAACCTCTAGAGGGCGCAATTCCAATCCGATTTGGCTAAAATATTGTACAACGGCTTCTCTCATGACCTTCAACAAACGTGTTTAATATGGTCAGAATCGAGCTATTGATCGATACAGCTCCCATATAAACCTGTCTCGCGATTTTGGGTCTTGACTTCTTGAGCCTCTAGAGGGCGCAATTCTCGTCCGATATGGCTGAAATTTTGCATGAGGTGTTTTGTTATGGCTTCCAATAACTATGCTAAGTATGGCGTTAATCGGTATATAACCTGATATAGCTGCCATATAAACCGATCTTTGGTCTTGACTTCTTAAACCTCTAGAGGGCGCAATTCTCATCCGATTTGGCTGAAATTTTGTACAACGGCTTCTCTCATGACCTTCAACATACATGTCTAATATGGTCAGAATCGATCTATAGCTTGATACAGCTCCCATATAAACCTATCTCCCGATTTAGGCGCCAATCTTATCCGAATGAACTGAAATATTGCACAATGACTTCTGCAATGTTCAGCATTTATGGTCCGAATCGGGCTATAACTTGATATAGCTCCAATAGCATAACAGTTCTTATTCAATATTCTTTGTTTTTACTAAAAAGAGGTACCGCGCCTAGAACTCGACAAATGCGATCAATGGGGGAGGGTATATAAGATTCGGACCGGCCGAACTTAGCACGCTCTTACCTGTTTTACACTTTAACCCTTAACGGTATAAATTGGCTAGAGGCATGCTTAATGGTTTAGAAACGTTTCAAAACTTTAACTTTTTTTAAGGTTGGATTAAAACCTAATCACTTAATGAAATTTAATGTATGTTTTTAACCAAAACGATATTTAAAATTACTGGCCCCCCTATCAGAAAGATCACAAGAAATTAGAGAAAAAACAAACTCTTCAATGCCGATCAAAAATAGAGGTGCCTTGTAAAAGGTTTAGCTCGAGTTAGGAAAGAGATATCCCAATCAGAAATTTGACAAAAATCCAAAATTCAGGTATGGAGGCCACCGTAGCGCAGAACTTAGAATGTCCGCCTATGACGCTGAACGCTTGGGTTCGAATCCTGGCGAGACCATCAGAAACAAGTAAAAGCGTGCTAAGTTCGGCCGGGCCGAATCTTATATACCCTCCACCATGGATCGCATTTGTCGAGTTCTTTTCGCTGCATCTCTTTTTAGGCAAAAAAAAAAAATGATATAAGAAAAGATTTGCTCTGCTATTAGAGCGATATCAATTGCGCCCTCTAGAAGCTCAAGAAGTCAAGTCCCCAGATCTGTTTATATGATAGCTATATCAGGTTATATACAGATTTGAACCATACTTGGCACAGTTGTTGGATATCATACCAAAATACTACGTGCCAAAATTCATTCAAATTGGATAAGAATTGCGCACTCTAGAGGCTCAAGTCAAGACCCAAGATCGGTTTATATGGCAGCTATATCAGGTTAAGGACCGATTTGAACCATACTTGGCACAGTTGTTATATATCATAGCAAAACATGTCGTGCAAAATTTCATTGCAATCGGATAAGAATTGCGCACTATAGAGGCCCAAGAATTCAAGATCCCAGAGCGGCTTATATGGCAGCTATATCAGGTTAAGGACCGATTTGAACTATACTTGGCACAGTTGTTGGATATCATAACGAAACACGTTGTGCAAAATTTCATCCCAATCGGCTAAGAATTGCGCACTCTAGAGGCTCAAGAAGTCAAGACCTAAGATCGGTTTATATGGCAGCTATATCAAAACATGGACCGATATGGCCCATTTACACGAGAAAGAAGTATTTGTGCAAAATTTCAAGCGGCTAGCTTTACTCTTTCGAAAGTTAGCGTGCTTTCGACAGGCGGACGTACGGAAGGATGGACGGACGGACAGACCGACGCATAGAAGGATGGACGGACAGACGGACGCACGGAAGGATGGACGGACGTACATGGCTAGATGGACTTTAAAAAATTTGTATGGCCTATTATTCTTTCCAGACTATCCTACAAAATCTATGAGATTTCAAAGCAAATCTGTTCAGTCAAACATTCAGACAACATTTTGCTAGAATTCAGGTTCGTTGCCTCCCATTCCCCGTACCCTTGAGTAAATCTTAGTCCACTATCTTATGCTGCACAAACCCATGGTTCCTGAATTAGAACAACGTCATATCGCCCAGTCATCAGAAGAACCTCTAGTGCCTCTTTAGCGGCCTTACGATGGTGGAGATTTATCTGCAGAAGGCAGCCCATAGTCAGGATTCAGATTTTCTACTACTGTCGCGTTAGCCTCGTCATCTGAGTCTGCCAGGAGTTCATCCTCACAAAAATCTTTCGATCTGGTCATGGCGCGTTTTTTTTACACATCCTGGGGCAGTTGAGAGAGTATTGGCACCATTCTTCCTTAAGGAGTTATACACTTGCGATGTGGACGATTCCTCCTTAGGTATTTCACGAGGCAATACCCCAGACTTCAGAGATGGGGTTGACAGACAAGTAAACCACCACATTAGACTGCTTAATCCTCTCCTGACTTCTTTAGCAGCTTATTTCGTCCTTAGGATACAACTTCTTCAGACTTGTTGAGGTCTGAGAGACAAAAGGAGTTGAGTGCGAATGCTGGATGTCTCCGATTGCCATCAGCGTTGTTTAAATTACCAATCTTTATCGTTCGTTGGTTTAAAGTAGGTATTTCAATCCCTCTGTCTTCCAAATTTGAATTCATGTTAAAAAGAAAAATTTGGTATCCATACCAAACTTCAAGTCGGTGGTTCAAATTAGGTATTACAATCCCTCTGTCTTCCAAGTTTGAATTCAGGTTAAGAAGGAAAATTTGGTATCCATGGGCCATTGGGCGACAAGGGATACCTTACTAGACATGACTTGACCAGTGTTGACTAAATTGTTCTTAGAGCCTGTCTCATTTGCCAATTAAAAAAGTCCCTTCTTGAAAATTCTTTAGGATTTTTCTCTAGCTCTTGCTTGTGGCGCAGTTTATTAACCTTAAGTTTCTTCAGTACTATCATTGTGGCAGACTTGTCGTTGTCATTTCCTTTTGTTTTTTTTTCGTGGCGTACATTATTATTTTTTAATGAACTCATTCCTTAGCAGACTGTGCGATTACCAGGGCCCCGTATGCTTGCTGTTAAGAATTTTATTTTTTATTTATGTTTTGATTTTAATATAAAATTTGTTTGGGCTGGGAATGTGTAGATTTGCTACTTCATGCCACTACAACTTTCAATTGTTTCCAAGTCTGTCTGAGATATTTCCCATTGCCTACTTGGCTTATGTGCCTGGTATTAATGGCTCAGATTTGTGGCTGTTGGTGGTGGTGGTGGTGCTGCTGCTGTTGGTTTTGCTTTTTGGCACTGACAGCTAAAGCGTTAATAAAACGAGGCTAAGACTGACTTATGCGACGTTTATAACTTTAAGGCTATAATAATGTTCACATTTATTGTACTCTACTCATCGGCAACGAGACAACAGCGCCGTCATTGATTTTGGCTGCTTATTGTCTGCTTGTTCAGCGCTTATTGTCATGACTTTAGGGTTTAAAGACGATTGGCGTTGTTAAGCCTTTTTTTTTTAATGTACTTAAAAAAATTCTCTACATACATGTCGCAAGGCAGGGAGTCTTCTGATACTCGTACTGTCTCCAGCTCTCCTTCTTCTCTTGTCGCTTCCATCCATCTCAAACTCTTGGCTTCGTTTATTGTTTACTAAAGTTTTGTTTGTTTGTTTGTTGTTGTGAATATATTTTAGGCGGCCGCTACTACTGCGGCTGAAATAACTTCAGCACCACCACGAGACTCTGAGCACATTGTGCCATGACAAATTAAAAAATAAACAAGAATCTGTTTAAAAAACAATTAAAAGTGAACATCGCAGGAACAAACAAGAAGGCGAGCAACACCAAGAAAGGTCTAAAATATTTATACCACCTAAGCTAAAAGAAACGAAAACAAAATATCCATTGGTGTGTGAAAGTTTAAATAAAGCCTTAAAAACACAGATTTCGTTTATATTTGCCTTTAATAATTTAATCTTTTAATAAACGATGCCGCTGGTAATTATGATGCTGACGATTTCGTTGTGGCTTTTTATTGCATCGATTATGGTGTTTGTGTCTTAAGTCTTTTGTTTGTAAATCGCCTTATGGTTCGCCTTATGAAAGCTAACTGCACCCAATGAATGCCATAAATTAGACACTCACACAGCAGCTCCATTATAGCATTTGTTTGTATTGAAGCATTTAGGGATTAATTTTTGTTTTTGTTAAGGAATTGATTATGATGTAAATATGAAACAGTTTAAAGGCTTAAGCCAAATAGAAGCAGTGACGACAGTTTAAGGGGTGAATGAGGAAACTAAGCGAAGCACATGCTGATGTGCTAATTCAGTAAAACACAACGGGGAATTAGTCAAATATAACACAGCATCCGCCGAAGGCTACCGTAACGCAGAGGTTAGTATGTCCGCCTGTTTTTCAAATGATCGTCTAGGTCCAAATCCTGGGAAGAACATAAGAAAATTTTCAGCGGTGGTTATCCCTCCCTAATGTCGCTGACATTTGTGAGGTACTACGCCATGCATAAAAACCATGTAAAAACTTCTCCTCAAAAAGGTGTCGCGCTGCGGCACAATTTTATACCCACCACCGAAGGATGGGGGTAAATTCATTTTGTCATTCCGTTTGCAATACATCGAAATATCCATTTCCGACCCTATAAAGTATATGTATTCTTGATCAGCGTAAAAATCCAAGGCGATCTAGACATGTCCGTCCGTCTGTCTGTTGAAATCACGCTACAGTCTTTAAAAGCAGAGATATTGAGCTGAAATTTCGCACAGATTCTTTTTTTGTCCATAAGCAGGAAGATGGGCTATATCGGACTATATCTTGATATAGCTCCCATATAGACCGATCCGCCGATTTAGGGTCTTTGGCCCATAAAAGCCACATTTATTATCCGATTTTGCTGAAATCTGAGACGGTGAGTTCTGTTAGGCCCTTCGACATCCTTCGTCAATTTGGCCCAGATCGGTCCAGGTGTGGGTATAGCTGCCATATAGACCGATCCTACGATTTGGAGTCTTAGGCCTATAAAAGTCACATTTATTATCCGATTTTGCTGAAAATTGGGACAGTGGGTTGCCTTAACTTGGCCCAGATCGGTTCAGATTTGGATATAGTTGCCATATAGACCGATTCTCCGATTTAGGGTCTTAGGCCCATAAAAGCCACATTTATTATTCGATTTTGCTGAAATTTTTGACAGTGAGTTCTGTTAGGCCCTTCGACATCCTTCGTCAATTTGGCCCAGATCGGTCCAGATGTGGATATAGCTGCCATATAGACCGATCCTCCGATTTGAAGTCTTAGGCCTATAAAAGTCACATTTATTATCCGATTTTGCTGAAAATTGGGACAGTGGGTTGCCTTAGACCCTTCGACGTCTTTGTTTAATTTGGTCCAGATCGGTTCAGATTTGGATATAGCTGCCATATAGACCGATCCTCCGATTTAGGGTCTTAGGCTCATAAAAGCCACATTTATTATCCGATTTTGCTGAAATTTTTAACAGTGAGTTGTGTTAGGTCTTTCGAAATTCTTCGTAAATTTGGCCCAGATCGGTTCAGATTTGGATATAGCTGCCATATAGACCGATCCTCCGATTTAGGGTCTTAGGCCGATAAAAGCCACATTTATTATTCGATTTTGCTGAAATTTGGGACAGTGAGTTATGTTAAGCCCCTTGACATACTTCTGCAATATGGCACAGATCGGTCTAGATTTGGATATAGCTGCCATATAGACCGATCTCTCGGTTTTAAGTTTTGGGACCATAAAAGGCGCGCTTATTGTCGGATGTCGCTGAAATTTGGGACAGTAAGTTGTGTTAGGCCGTTCGACGTCCTTCTTCAATTTGGCCCAGATCGGTGCAGATTTGAATATAGCTGCCATATAGACCGATCTCTCGGTTTTAAGTTTTGGGACCATAAAAGGCGAATTTATTGTCGGATGTCGCTGAAATTTGGGACAGTGAGTTGTGTTAGGCCGTTCGACGTCTTTCGTCAATTTGGCCCAGATCGGTCTAGATTTGGATATAGCTGCCTTATAGACCGATCCCCCGATTTAAGGTTTTGGGGCCATAAAAGGCGCATTTATTGGCCGATATCGCTGAAATTTGAGACAGTGGGTTGCCTTAGACCCTTCGACGTCTTTACTCAATTTGGCCCTGATCGGTCCAGATTTTGATACAGCTGCAATATAGACCGATGCTCCGATTTAGGGTCTTAGGCACATAAAAGCCACATTTATTATCCGATTTTGCTGAAATTTTTAACAGTGAGTTGTGTTAGGTCTTTCGAAATTCTTCGTAAATTTGGCCCAGATCGGTTCAGGTTTGGATATAGCTGCCATATAGACCGATCCTCCGATTTAGGGTCTTAGGCCGATAAAAGCTACATTTATTATTCGATTTTGCTGAAATTTGGGACAGTGAGTTATGTTAAGCCTCATGACATACTTCTGCAATATGGCACAGATCGGTCTAGATTTGGATATAGCTGCCATATAGACCGATCTCTCGGTTTTAAGTTTTGGGACCATAAAAGGCGCGCTTATTGTCGGATGTCGCTGAAATTTGGGACAGTAAGTTGTGTTAGGCCGTTCGACGTCCTTCTTCAATTTGGCCCAGATCGGTGCAGATTTGGATATAGCTGCCTTATAGACCGATCTCTTGGTTTTAGATTTTGGAGCCATAAAATGCGCAGATCGGTTTGTTTTTAGATATAGCTACTAAAAAGTCCTATATTTTGTTATATACAATTGAACAATGACTTGTACTTTTTAGTATTTGGTTCAAATCGGAACATATTTCGATGTAATTGCTATGGGACATAACGTATGGAATTTTCACCGGATTTTGATGGAAGGTGGTTTACATATATACCCGAGGTGGTGGGTATCCAAAGTTCGGCCCGGCCGAACTTAACGACTTTTTACTTGTTTACACTTTTTTTCTAAAGCAAGCTAAAAGTAGCAGCTGATAACTGACAGAAGAAAGAATGCAATTACGGAGTCACAAACTGTGAAAAAATTTGTCAACGCCGAGTATATGGAAAATCCGCAATTACTTTTTGGGCAACCCAATAGTTCCTATGTTCAGCAAAATCGTGAAATAAATGGGGATTTTATGGGCCTAAAACTCTAAATCAGCAAATCGGTCTGTATGGCATCTATGTCCAAATAAGGTCCGATCTGAACCATATTTGGGTTGGATGAAGGGAATCTCAAAGCAGCTCACAGTTTCAAATTTCAGCGCAATCGGATAATAAATTCACCTTTTATGATCTTTACAACCTAAAGCTGAAGATTGGTCTACATGGCAGCTATATCTAAATAAAGCCCGATCTGCACAATATGCCGAATGTTCACATCCGCTAAATCAGACAAGTTCTCAAAGAAATGAGAACTTAAAGTGGAACGCCTTCTAACTGCTAGTACGAGACAAACGCACAACAAACAAACAAACAAATTTGACCATGAACATTCCACTAAGTAACAGGGGCAAACAAAGTCCGAACGGCGTGCCGCAGTGCACGGCATAGTACATCACACACGTTACCAGCATTAACTGGGCGGAACATTTTTTTCTGATGTTCTCGCCAGGATTCGAACTCTGGCGTTCAGCGTCATAGGCGGACATGCTTACCTCCACATACATAGAAGGTGTTATATAGTATCTTCTTCTTCGATGTCCTCACAGCTTTTGCAAAAGTCGTTGCTGTCAGCCTTCAGTCTGTCAGCAATTAGACATTGACCTGTCATGATGGACACATGGACTGAGAAGTCAGTTCTAGCCAATGACAGCAAAGCAGCAAACCTCTTCAAGTCTAGATTAGGCCACATAGTTTTGGAATGCTCATAGTCCCCTCTTTGTGACCATCTATCATTTGTTGTCCTAAGGGCCTTCTCGTGAAAACTTAGCTTACATTTCGCTAAAGGCATACCCCCAGATCCCAGTATCCCTGGAATGTGTAGGATAGTTCCTAGTCTCGCAAGCTCATCCGCTTCACACTTGCCTGGGATATCTCTGTAGACCGACACCCTGAACAGGTGAATTTTGAATTGTTCAGCACTCTCGTTGAGAGATTTGCGACAGTCGAGGACGGTTTTTGTGTTCAGAATATATAGGATATAATAGCTGCCTGACTATCTGAGAAGATATATGTTCTAATCGTCGTTCCAATTCCAAGGATCTCCACTTGATACACAATGCTGTGGTGGGGTAACCTTCTCGATATGACCAGTTCGAGATCTTTAGAGTACACCCCAAAGCCCACCTGGTCGTCTAGTTTGGAACCATCCGTATAGAAGTTTATGTAACTTCTGTTACCAGGGATATCGTAGTTGCAATCGGTTCTATCAGGAATAGTGGTACAGTAATTTTTATCATAAAGCGGCTTAGGTAGGGCGTAATCCATACTGCCTGGAAAATCGGATATTTTATCAAGCCACATGACCAATGAGAAAGCTCCCTTAACCTCGCGGCAGTAATCGCTGCCATTTTGATAGCCACAATGTCCAGAGGCATAAGATATAGCATACAGTGAGGCTGTGATGCACAAACAAGCCATCCTTTGGATCCGGTTTAGTATTGAGCGGTAGGGGGACTTTTAAAGCGCCGTCCACCAGACCACAACACTATATAGCATTATAGGTCTGACAACTGCAGACCTATAATGCAACCCATAAACCCCCAACTTAAGCCAATGACTCTCTTGCAGATGTATAGGGCAAGAGTGGCCTCTCTTGCCCTTTTCAAAATGTTGGATTTTTTAGTTCAATTTCCTGTCCAGGTATTTTGCGCTTTCTGTAAATGGACCATTCTCTCCACCCAAGGAGACAGGTTCCACTGTAGGTAACTTTTATCTCCTGCTGAACATAACTACTTCTGTCTTGCACGGCTTTACACCTAGACCACTTTCGGTAGCCCTATTTGATATTGCACGTAAAGCTTCCTGAAGAATATCTCTTAGAGTGCTGGGAAACTTTCCCCTAACCGCAAAATGCCACATCATCAACATACGGGACCATTTTTACGCCTTTTTCTTTCAGAAACAATAATATATTGTTAATGGCTATATTCCAAAGTACAGGGGACAGTACACCTGCTTGAGGTGTTCCTCTTCTGACCCTTATTTTTAGATCCACAGACCCCACTGTGGAGGCCACCGGTGCGCAGAGGTTAACATGTCGGCCTATGGCAAGACCATCAGAAAATAAAATTTCAGCGGTGGTTTTCCCCTTTTAATGCTGTCAACATTTATGAGGTACTATGCCATGTAAAACTTCTTTCCAAAGAGACGTCGCACGCCTGGGTTCGAATCTTGGCGAGACCAGCAGAAAAAAATGTTCAGCCCAGTTAATGGCAACGTTTGTGAGATACTATGCCGTGCAAAAACTTCTCTCCAAAGAGGTGCGGCACTCCGTTCGAACTCTGATAAAAAGCAGGCCCCTTATCATTGAGCTTCAACTTGAATCGGACTGCACTCATTGATATGTGAGAAGTTTGCCCCTGTTTCTTAGTGGAATGTTCATGGGCAAAATTTGTAAAATTTGTAATTTGATCCCAAGTCTGCCTTAGAGAATCTTTTAGTAAATAAGTTATTAGTAAACTTTCTTACGGTAGAGCTGATGCCTAGAAACTCCAACTCCTTCATGATTGACGTCGGTTTTACATTATTGAAAGCACCTACAATGTCAAGAAATGCTACCATTGTATATTCCTTGACAGCGAGGAACCCTCTGTTTAGCCAACTAGGTCTTGATGGACTGTTTCAGTGGATTTGTCTTTACTTTATGCATGCAGCTGCCGCGACAGGCTATCTCCAGGGATTTTAGCCCTAAGATATGTTTCTGTCAACCTCTCTAGAGTCTTCAGCAGCAAAGGATGACAGACTAATAGGACGAAATTCTTTCGCCTTCGTGTGGTAGGGTTTTCCTGCCTTCGGAATGAAAATGACCTTCGTGTCCCTCCATCCCACTGGTATACATGACATACTGATACAAGTAGAGTATATCTCCAGGGAACCAGCCTATCAGACACAGCTTGTAATTCAACCGGTAATACATCATTAGTGCCTGGCGACTTAAAGGAGTCGAAATTTGTTATCGCCCAAAGAATTTTCGACTCAGACACAATTTCCCTAATAGCCTCCGACGGAGGCTGTGCGTGAATGGACCTATTAACATTTAAACAAGTGGTCTCTTCCACTACAGTATTCTCGTACTTTAAGGTTAATTCAAACAAAATTCGGCAATATGGTAAAAGTTCAAATAAAAGACTACTACCCTACTCTCCACCAAATTTCTACTTGAAAAGTAAGTGAACGGACCTTTTAACTTTTAAACAAGTGGGCTCTTCCATTACAGTATTCTCGCACTTTAAAGTTAATTCAAACAAAATTCGGCAATATGGTAAAAGTTCAAACAAAAGACTTAAGACGCATGCGGCTGGACAACCCCCTACTCTCCACCAAATTTTTACTTGAAAAGTAAGTGAACGGACCTATCAACATTTGGTATCTTCCATTATAGTATTCTCGTACTTTAAGGTAAATTCAAACAAAATTCGGCAATATGGTAAAAGTTCAAACAAAAGACTTAAGACACATGCGGCTGGCCAACCCCCTAATCTCCACCAAATTTTTATTGGAAAAGTAAGTGAACGGACCTATTAACATTTAAACAAGTGGTCTCTTCCATAAGAGTATTATCGTACTTTAAGGTTAATTCAAACAAAATTCGGCAATATGGTAAAAGTTCAAACAAAAGACTTAAGACACATGCGGTTGGACAACCCCCTACTCCATAGCCCTGATTTCAACTAAAATCAAAAAAAAAAAATAATCCATGCATTTAAAACCACTAAACTATAATTCTTATCACATTAATCAATCTAGTCTCTTATTTTCAACAATAAGAAGATCTTTAAAGATTTTCTCTCTTTTTAGGGCTTTGGGAAGAAAACTTGTTTTTGTGCTTAACTCTGGCATCGATAGAAAGAAAATATTTGATTTTCCGTTGCTTTTGTGGCACGATTTTAATCATGATATCTTATCCGTAGACAAAATCTAATTTCTTTTTTTTTATTTATTTGAAAATAAAAATTCAATATGACAGAGTGTTTGTTTGGTCTGTTTATGAAAATAAAACCAAAAAAAAACACACACACACCGACTAAAAAAAAACACAAATATTGTTGAAACTTTTGTCTTGTTGCTGCTGTCATTTCGACTCTTTTATTTTTTTTGTTTTATTTGATTTTTTTTAAGTTTTTTTTTGGTATCTAATTTAATGCAAAGCACCTGCTGTGCGAACTCACACGCCTCAGTTGGCGTTGTTATCACATGATATCATCACTCGAAATTCCTCAAAGGCAAATAAATCCTAAAATTGTATTAATTTTAAATTATTCCACTGGAGAAAAACAAAAACAATTCAGTTTCTATTCACTTCAGAGGGGCAGGCCCCAAAACAATGCCACCCCGAATAATGAAAGAGAAAAAAAAAACGAAAGAAAGAAAGAAAGAAATTTAGTGGGTCGTAAACAAGAAGCTCGTTTACTTTAGCCTGTCATTTTGGTTCATAAAATTTATATTTTGATGATGCTGTTGAATGGCCTGAATGTTGAAGACATCCCTGCCAGAACCGAGATCTATACCACATACACACACATACACACTCATATGTACATACAAAGGCCACATGTCACTGCATCAATAAAATATTAATTAATTACATTTTTATTAGGCAAAAATGAGATGAAATTTCTTTTGTCATTTATCGCTTGTATTGTGGTAGATAGATAAAGCAGTCAACTCATCAAAATATTCATTGACCGTTTTTTCTACAAATTTCTTTACTGCAATGATTTTAGTAAATATTTTTACTGCCTTAACATTGATTATGCCTGAAAATTTTTGATTTGAGCTCTTCTGCTTTCATTTTTTAGACCAAGATGAAAATGCTAAGGCACAGGGGCAAACTTCTCATGCACTTTAACATAGCCCCAACAAAAACTAGTCCAAAAGCGTTACATGGCACGAACTAGGCGTCCAATGGAACGGTCCCGAACGTGAAATAAAATGTTCGCCGATATCGCCTCTCCACCGAACTCTCTTGACGAAACCACTTGTCATGCAAGTCCAGCTCTTGGTAAAAAAAAATTGGATATCATCTTACGGTTGCGCTCACCATTAACAGTTACTTTACGATTCGCTACATCGTTGAAGAAGTACGGTCCAAAGATGCCACCAGCCCATAAACCGCACCAAGCTGTGACTTTTTATACCCTCCACTATAGGATGGGGGTATACTAATTTCATCATTCTGTTTGTAACACCTCGAAATAGGCGTCTAAGACCCCATAAAGTATATATATTCTTGATTGTCGTGACATTTTAAGTCGATCTAGCCATGTCCGTCCCTCTGTCCGTGCGTCTGTCCGTCCGCCCGTCTGTCTGTCGAAAGCACGCTAACTTTCGAAGAAGTAAAGCTAGCCGCTTGAAATTTTCCACAAATACTTCTTTTTAGTGTAGGTCGGTTGGTATTGTAAATGGGCCAAATCAGTTCATAGTTCGATATAGCTGTCATATAAACCGATCTGGGGTCTTGACTTCTTGAGCCCTTAGAGGGCGTATTTTTTATCCGATTTTATTGAAATTTTGCACGTGGTGTGTTGGTATCACTTCCAACAACTACGCTAAGTATGGTTCATCTCGGTTCATAACCTGATATAGCTGCCATATAAACCGATCTTGGATTTTGCTTCTTAAGCCAATAGAGCGCGCAAATCTCGTCCGATTTTATTGAAATTTTGCACGTGGTATTTTGGTAGCACTTCCAACAACTGTGCTAAGTATGGTGCAAATCGGTTCATAACCTGATATAGCTGCCATATAAACCGATCTGGGGTCTTGACTTCTCGAGCCTCTAGAGGGCGCAAATCTCGTCCGTTTTTATTGACATTTTGCACGTGGTATTTTGGTAGCACTTCCAACAACTACGCTAAGTATGGTTCAAATCGGTTCATAACCTGATATAGCTGCCATATAAACCGATCTCGGAACTTGATTTCTTGAGCCAATAGAGCGCGCAATTCTCATCCGACTTGGCTGAAATTTTGAATGAGGTGTTTTGTTATGACTTCCAACAACTACGCTAAGTATGGTTTTTATCGGTCCATGTTTTGATATAGCTGCCATATAAACCGATTTTGGGTCTTGACTTCTTGAGCCTCTAGAGGGCGCAATTCTCGTCCGATGTGACTGAAATTACGCACATAATGTTTTGATATCACCTCCAACAACTGTGACAAAATCGGATAATAAATGTGGCTTTTACGGGCCCAAAACCTGAAATCGAGGGGTCGGTCTATATGGCAGCTATATCCAAATCTGAACCGATCAGGACCAAATTGAAGGAAGATGTCGATGGACCTAAGACAACTCACTGTCCCAAATTTCAGCAAAATCGGATAATAAATGTGACTTTTATAGGCCTAAGACCCCAAATCGGAGGATCGGTCTATATGGCAGCTATATCCACATCTGAACCGATCTGGGCCAAATCGTTGAAGGATGTCGAGACGCCTAACAGAACTCACTGTCGCAGATTTCAACAAAATCGGATAATAAATGTGGCTTTTATGGGCCTAAGACCCTAAATCGGAGGATCGGTCTATGTGGCAGCTATATCCAAATCTGAACCGATCTGGGCCACATTGACGAAGGATGTCGAAGGACCTAATACAACTCATTGTCCCAAATTTTATCAAAATCGGATAATAAATGTGTCTTTTATGGGCCTAAGACCCTAAATCGGAGCATCGGTCTATATGGCAGCTATATCCAAATCTGGACCGATCTGAGCCACATTGACGAAGGATTTCGAAGGACCTAATACAACTCATTGTCCCAAATTTTATCAAAATCGGATAATAAATGTGGCTTTTATGGGCCTAAGACCCTAAATCGGAGCATCGGTCTATATAGGAGCTATACCAAGATATAGTCCGATATAGCCCATCTTCAAACTTATCCTGCTTATGGACAAAAAAAGAATCTGTGCAAAGTTTCAGCTTAATATCTTTATTTTTAAAGACTGTAGCGTGATTTCAACAGACAGACGGACGGACATGTCTAGATCGTCTTAGATTTTTACGCTGATCAAGAATATATATACTTGATAGGGTCGGAGGGCAAACGGAATGACAAAATGAATATACCCCCATCCTTCGGTGGTGGGTATAAAAATTTGTTCGTGCTGTATTTGTCAATCGCTCAAAAAAAAAAGCTCGCTCGATCGCCTTGCGTCGAAACAAGTCTATGACATCGTGACAGGCAATGAATCGTGGATTTACGCGTAGGAGACCGAAAGTAAACAGCAGTCGACTGTAAGATGAGCCAAATCCAAGAAAAGTTGCACACGTCTGAAACACTTCCATGCAAATGATCGCCTGTTTTTTTGGGGAAAAACTGGACACGTCACTATCGTACCACTAGCATAACGCAGAACAGACAATTCTGAATGGTATTCCACCATTTGTTTGCCAATTGTCTTCCAAGAAATCAGGAAAACCAACCGCCGAAGACGGATCACTCTTCACCACGACGAGCTCTCACACATCGGCTTAAACAACTGCATTTTTGAGCACTCAAAACATCGGTTTGATGAGTTTTCCGCCGTATAGTTCTGACTTGGCACCGAATGATTTCTTATTATTCCCGTACGTAAAAAATAAAATGAGAGGTTAACGTTTTTCGTTTTTTAGCATTCGATTTTCGATTTTTGATGATTAATATTATTTTTTGTGTTCTCTGATCCCGAAATATAAAAAGCAACCCTCGTATAAGGGCTATATCCAAATCTGAACCGTTATGGCCCATTTGCATTCCCCACTGACCTGCATCAATAAGAAGTATATGTGCAAATTTCAAGCGTATATCGTTCGACCCCTATTGTGATTTCGACAGATGGAGGGACGGACAGATATTACTAGATCGACTTAAAATGTAAAGAAGATCAGGAATAAATGCTCTTTATGGGGTCGCAGGTCAATATTTCGAGGTGTTACAAATGGAATAACTAGATTAGTATACCCCCGCCCCTTAATGGTTGGTGCAAAAACAGTATTTATCACATCCAGTGATGTAGCGTATTGAATACACGTCTACAGTCAATCTTTGCTTTGCATTCCTTGCTATTTATTTAGACATAAATGTACTTTGAATATTAAATCGTTCCTTTTGTAAAGATCAAAAGATAAATTCAACAAAAGGGGATAGTCAACGTGATGCCATCTAATGTGCCATAAGTCGTGTCAATGGCGCACCATAGTCTATGATTTCAAAGAGAACAATGCAAGTGCAACATTTGATTGATGTCTAAACAATATAGAGCTAAATGATTATTGTTTTTATCGCCTTTTTAAATACAATGTTTTATTGACTGTTTTATCATTTGATGGCTTGTATAAAATGTTCTATCGAAGTACAATTGATGGTGGTGTGTTGAGAGTTAGAAAAGCTTAAACATAAACAAGCAATAAATATTATTTTTATTTGCCCATCGTATAGGATCAAAAAAGCAAATCGAGAGATTGATCTCGAAGGGAGACTAGATGAAAGTGGAGACCAGGATCGAACATAAAACTGCTTTCCTAATAAAGGCTTTAGTATGGTACAACAAATCTGTGGTATCATAGTGAAATAGATGTAAACTCAAACTAGCCTTCCATTCTCTCGAAGAGAATTCTCTCCCAAAAATTATGGCCAAAAAAAGTTTTAGGTCTATTGCATGTTTCATTTTATACCCACCACCGAAGGATGGGGGTATATTCATTTTGTCATTTAGTTTGCAACACACCAAAATATCCATTCCGAATATATCTTATATATAAAAATCAATTTGTGTTTGTTTGTATGTTTGTTTGTTTGCTTGTTTGTATGTTTGTTTGTTTGTTTGTTTGTGTGTATGTTAGTGTGTCCCTTATAGACTCAGAAACGGCTGAACCGATTTTCTTGAAATTTTCACAGATGGTGCCTGATGATCCCATTGTGAAAATAGGGTACTACATTTTTTGATATCTGAAGGGGGAGCGGACCCTCCCCCTAACCCTAATTTTCAGAAAAGCCAGATCTCGAAGATAGATTTGTGTGCTCTCTTTGTGTGCCTCAAAATAAAAATTTTGTGTTCAAATTTCAGATGGGCTACCTAGGGGTGACGCCCCACCCTAAAACCTACCAAACATATATTTAGACCAATCACGACAATATGGGAGTGATAAGAACACGTATCTGATATCCAATTGTCGGACCAAGTGTTAGGGGGACCACACCAGCCCCCGAAACATCCCTAAATCGGGCATATTTACCAACCATGGCAATATGGGACTCAAATGAAAGGTATTTTGCGAGTAGAATACATATCTAATATCCAAATGGGGGACCATGTTTCTGGGGGTCCACCCCTTCCCCAAAACACCCCCCAAACAGGACTTATTTACCCACCATGGGAATATGGGGCTTAAATAAAAGGTATTTGAGTATAGAATTCGAATCTGATATCCACATATGGGACAAAGCGTTAAGGGGGCCGCCACTTCCCAAACACTTCCCCCAAAGGGGACAAATTTACGACCATAGAAATATGGGGCTCAAATGAAAGGTCTTTGGGAGTAAAGCACGAATCTGATACCTTTAATCAGGAAAAGTGTTTATGAGACCACCCCACCCCCATAAAACCACCCAAATAGGAAATGTTTGCTGACTATTGCAATATGAGGCTCAAAGCAGAGGGTTATTAGAGTAAAACACGAATCCGATACATATTTTCAAGGCCAACTCACTGAGTGGCCGCCTATCCCCCAAAACACCCCCCCAGCCGGTCATGTTTGCCGACTTTGGAAATATGGGGTATTTGGGAGTAGACCATGTATCTGATATCGACATTAGGGACCGACTGTCTAAGGGACATCCCATCAGCATAACAACCCCCAAATAGGACATATTTGGGGCATCACAGTGCATCACAGCAGCACTGATGACGACACCATCTGATGCACTTAATTTAATGCTACATCTTATGCCTCTGGACATTGTGGGTAGACAAATTGCTGCGACCATTGCCGTGAGGTTAAGGGAGCTTTCTCATTGGTCATGTGACGGCTACGGACACTGTTTTATCCTTTATACAATACCCTATGTTCCAAGCATCGGATTGTATCCTACCTGAGCCGCTTTGTGATAAAAATTACTGTACCACTATTCCTGATAGAACCGATTGGAACTACGATATCTCTGGTTAGAGAAGTTACACAGACTTCTAAATGGATAGTTCCAAACTGTACGACCAGGTGGGCTTTGGGGTGTACTCTTAAAATCTAGAACTGGTCATATCGAAAAGTTCATCAGACCACTGCAGTGTGCATACCCCCATACAAACCGATTTCCAGATTTGACTTCTTCAGCCCCCTAGAAGCTTCAAATTTCATGTAATTCGACTGAAATTTGGCACAAATACTTCTGCTATGACTTCCAACATCCATGACAAGTATGATCCTAATCGGCTTATATACGGATATAGGCCCCTTTAATACCGATTTCTCGATATGATACGCAACTAAAATCCTTGCAATTAAGGAAGTGGTGGAATGGCTATGATATAATGTCATTATGATGATTGGCATAAATATCTTCTCAGACAGCCAGGCAGCCATTAAATCTCTGGAGAACGTATTTCTGAACACAAAAACCACCCTCGACTGTCGCAGATCTCTCAACGAGATGGCCGAACATTTCAAAATTCACCTGTTCTGGGTGCCGGGCTACAGAGATATACCAGGGAATTGTAAAGCGGATGAGCTTGCGAGACTAGGAACTATCCTACATATTCCGGGGATACTGGAATCTGTGGGTATGCCTCTAGCGACATGTAAGCTTAGTTTTCAGGATCGGGCCCTAAGGACAACGATTGATGGATGGTCACAAAAAAGGGGAGCAATTCAAAACTATATGGCCTAATCTAGACTTGAAGTGGTCTACTACTTTGCTCTGATTGGCTAGAACAGACGTCTCAGTCATTGTGTCCGTTATGACAGGTCACTGTCTAGTGGCAAAACATACTGACCGACTGAAGGCCAGCAACGACTTTTGCAGAAGCTGTGAGGACATGGAAGAAGAAGAGGCTATAGAACACCTTCTGTGTGTGTGTGTCCCGCAGTAGCATTCAGAAGGAGTTCCACTTTAGGTTCTCACTTTGTTGAGAACTTGTCTGATTTAGCGGATGTGAATTTTCGCAAGTTATGAGGCTTTTTAAAGCGATCTGGATGCTTCAACGGTAGAAACTAGAAGGCATCTTCCTTCTTCTGTTCCTGTGGTATTACAATGGACGAAAACGTCTAAGTGTGTCTGATGGCAGACTGCCACTTAAACCTAACCTAACTCCACTCAAATCTGAACCGATATGCCCCATTTGCACTACCTAACGACCTCGATAAGACATCGATAAGAAGTATCTGTGCAAAATTTCTGCTTGACGAGATGGCTGATCGAATGCTATTGGGTAATTGCGGATTTTTCATATAGTCGGCGTTGACAAATTTTTTCACAGCTTGTGACTCTGTAATTCCATTCTTTCTTTTGTCAGTTATCAGCTGTTACGTTAAGCTTGCTTAAGAAAAAAAGTGTAAAAAAAGTATATTTGATTAAAGTTCATTCTAAGTTTTATTAAAAATGCATTTACTTTCTTTTAAAAAATTCGCAATTACTTTTTGGGCAACCCAATATATTGGACTCAGAATGTTAAAACGACGAAGAAAATACATATGCAGTTTAAAGGTTCTCAGCTGAACACTTCGAGGTATTAGAGGCCGAATGACTAGATTTGTATACCCCCATGCCAAGTTGGTGGACATGAAAATAATTTTCTAGGTTTGTGTCTTAAGTCTTTTGTTTAAACACTCAATGGAGGCATTTGTCATTTACAAAAATATATACCTATGCCTTATGTTTTGTGTAATTTCTGAGAAAAATTTCGTCATTGCATTCTTCTCATATTAACACACACCCCCACCCCTACATTGACTGACATATTATGTACGCATATGGAAAACGTAAAAGCGCCTTTAACAAAATAACTCATCTTATCCACATTCATATCAAGTATCCACCAACCCCAAGATCAAAAAGATCGATCTATCAATCGTTAGCTCTGTGTTCAGGGTATACTAGACGTTAGGCAAAGGTTTCTTAGAAACATTAAAGCGCAGAAACAAAAACAACAACAGCAACAACAACAAAACTTAGTTTGCAAATTACAATGCGGTCTTGTGAATGGCGCAGCTATGTCTAGCATTTCTCAGGTAAGTGTTAGAGCTGATGTAGGTGTGTGTGAGTGTGTGTGTGTGAGTGTTATTTTTGCGGTAACTTTGAAAACTTGGGTGTCCAGTTGAGCTGAAATATAGAAACGCAATTTCTTAGATTTCTTCACCAATTTCATTCAATCCTAATAAATTATTGTTGATCGTTTCACAAACGATGGCAGTTGGGTAAATACCTCCACACATGCAGATATAGCCATGTGTGTACATCCATACATACATTTGACATTCTTTTGCCAGCAACAATGGCTGATGGGTTGGTTGGTGGGGTTTTTTTGTCTTTTGTGTGTGTGTGTGTGTGTGTGTGTGTTAATGCATTATAGTAACATATTTATAGCCTTTGCCTTCAGTCGTCCCCGTATCTGTTTGCCGTGTGGCCATCTGTCCTTCCATCTTTCTGTCTATGGGGGGGGGATGGGGGTGTGTATTGTATTTCATTGTGATTTAATATTTGATTATTGATTTGAAACACTCCCTCATTTTGCCCCTCCATCACTGCCTGCCCCCGCGCTTTCGACTGATTGTCATCCCCATTCCTTTGTTTCTGTTTTTTCTTTTTGTTGTTGCCTTTTTTTGTCATATTTGCCTTAAGTTGTTTCAAGTTATTTATTTGCATGTTGTTGTCAGTGTTTCATATTGTATGGCTGTTTATGGGGTTCTTGTTTCTATTTGCTTGCTATTGTTGTTGTTGTTTTTTTTTGTATTTCGCTCCACTGTGATTTATTAATTAAAAAATGATAAATTATTTTTCAATTATTGTCACACCTTCGCCGTGTCAATAATATCGATATTGTTTGGCTGTTTGTTGTTGTCATCTTTAAAATTGATCTCTCCTCGTGTCTTATTATTATTGTTGTTTTGCTGGCAGCGATCTACCCCCCCCCCCCCCCCCCCCATATTTTTTGATTTATTTGTTTAACTAATGGCATTGTTTTCATATCTGTGGATTTTTTTCTTCTTTTTTTTTGTGTTTATGTGCTTTTTTTTCTTCTTTGTTTTCTTCTCCATTATCCGACATCAAAGCTTTTGGTGTTGCCTTACCGTCCTAGGGGATAACTATTAATCTTTTCTACTGAAGATTTCAACCAAAAAAAACCCACAGAAAAAAATTATAAAAATTATTTTGGCATTTGTCTAATAATGTTGACTTAAGTGAGCAGACATTTTGTCTGCTAAGTGTATGGTTTAAATATTTGCCCAAAAATAAATTAAGATTCCATTGGTGTTTATATGAGCTCATTAACGTTTTCAGCTTAGAGATTATGTAAATACTATTATTATGGAATGTACTGTAGATCTTAAACGCAATGTTGGGAAATACACTGTATACAGATATCTGAATATCGAGGACACATTCATATATTGGGTTGCCCAAAAAGTAACTGCGGATTTTTTAAAAGAATGTAAATGCATTTTTAATAAAACTTAGAATGAACTTTAATCAAATATACTTTTTTTACACTTTTTTTCTAAAGCAAGCGAAAAGTAACAGCTGATAACTGACTGAAGAAAGAATGCAATTACAGAGTCACAAGCTGCGAAAAAAAATTGTCAACGCCGACTATATGAAAAATCCGCAATTACTTTTTGGGCAACCCATTACTAGAAACTCTAAAAAAAAATTGCCAGCTTATGGTAATCTATTTTTAACCATGTGACAATATGCCAAAATTGTCCAAAGATTCTGATTTCAGACGGTCAAAATAACCTAATAAACGAATTAAGAACCGTGATTTGCGAATTTGCACCTAGAATGTCCAAACTCTATTCTGAGCAGGTGCAGCAAATACACAGGCGGAAAGTGTTGTTAATGAACAAGGCCGACATTACTGAAAAATTGTGATGGAATGTGAGAGGTGTCGCAACAATACGGAAAGGTGACACGTTTTGTATCATTGCCCTCATATATGGCATATTAATATGCCGGAAATTTAAACACACACCAAGGATATATTTTATGAGAGCCTAGAAAGAACATATGGGGTGATTTGGAAACCGAGCAACGGTTCGGAATGGTTTTGACTTGGCAAAATCTAGGTTACTTTTGGTCTTGCCTCATATCAAATGTGCGCGATGTCGCCTGGGTAGATTAGGTTAAGTAAGTATGGCAGTTTTTTACAGACTCAGAAAATTTTAAGGCCATTGTGATACCACAGTACTGTACCACTGTTCCTGATTGGAACTACGATATCCCTGGTAATAGAAGTTACATAGACTTCTTTATGGAAGGTTCCAAATTAAACGACCAGATGGGCCTTGGTGGGTATTCTTAAGATTTAGAATTGGTCATATCGAAAAGGTTACCCGACCACTGCAGTATGTATAAGCGGAGATCCTTGCAATTAAGGAAGTGGTGGAATGGCTAAGATATAATGTTAGAACAACGTTTGGCATAAATATCTTCTCAGACAGCCAGGCAGCCATTAAATCCCTGAAGAACATATTTCTGAATACAAAAATCGCCCTCGACTGTCGCAGATCTCTCAAAAATCGCCCTCGACTGTCGCAGATCTCTCAACGAAATTGCTGAGCATATCAAAAATTCACTCGTTCTGGGTGCCGGGCCACAGAGATATCCCAGGCAATTGCATAGCGGACGAGCTTGCACAAAACTGTAATCTGTGGGTATGCTTCTAGCGACATGTAAGCTTAGTTTTCAGGATCAGGTCCGACGGACAACGAATAATAGATGGTCACAAAGAGGGGGCTGTAAGCATTCGAAAACTATATGACCTAATCTAGACTTGAAGAGGTCTACCGCATTGCTGACACTGGCTAGAACAGACGTCTCACTCATTGTGTCTATCATGACAGGTCACTGTCTAATGAGAAAACATGCTGACAGACTGAAGGTTGCCAGCAATGACTTTTGCAGAAGCTGTGAGGACATCAAGGAAGGAAAGACTATAGAACACCTTCTGTGTGTGTGTGTCCCGCACGAGCATTCAGAAGGAGTTCCACTTTAGGTTCTCACTTCGTTGAGAACCAGTCTGATTTAGCGGTTGTGAACATTCGCAAGTTACTGGGCTTTTTAAAGTAATTTGGATGGTTCAACGGTAGAAACCAGAAGGCATCTTCCTTCTTCTGCTCATGTGGTATCATAATGGAGGAAAATGTCTAAGTGAGTCTGATGGTAAACTGCCATTAAAATTTAACCTAACCTAACCACATACCAAAGTCTCTGGTAAAAATTGAACCCAACGACCCGCAATGGTAATCCGAGCATGCAACCAAATCAGCTACCGGTGCGCCCTGTCACCTGGGGTCTGGTAGCTGATTTGGTTACATTTTAGGGACAAGTTCACCTGTAGAAAAATCTTCAAATCTTCGGAACCCACCACTACGGAATCTGCTAAAAATCTGTACTAACTAAATTGTTAGTACCAAACTTCTGTCAAATCAGCAAAAATAAAAGCTTCTAGGAACCTAACAAGGATATTGTAGATATTGATTTGTATGGGACCTATATCAGGTTGTATACCGATTTGGACCCTACTTGGCACAGTTATTAAAACCCACAACGCAACAGTATCTGCAAAATTTCAGACAAATCGGACAAGAATTGTGGCTTCCAGAGGCTTGAGACGTCAAATCGGGAGATCGAAGCTGTATCAGGTTATGGAGCGATTGCGATCGTACTTCCACAGTTGTTGGCAGTCATAACACTATATGCTGAACTTTAGCTAAATCGGACAAAAATTGCGGGAGGTCGGTTTATATGGGAACTTTATCAGGCCATGGACCGATTTGAACCGTACTTTGCACAATTGTTGGAAGTCATAGCAGAACACTACACGACAAATTTAAGTTAAATGGAACAAAAGTTGTGGCTTCCAGGGGCCCAAGAAGTCAAATCGGGAGATCGGTTTAAATGGGAGCTATATCAACTTATAGACCGATTTGGACCAAACTAGGCACAATTGTTGAAAGCCACAACAAAACTCAACGTGCTCAATTTCAGCCAAATCGGACAAAAATTGCGGCTTGTAAGGGCTCAAGAAATCTAATCGAGAGATTGGTTTATATGGGCATTGTATCTGGTTATAGACCGATTCGGACCGCACTGGGCATAGTTGGTGAAAGTCATAACAGAACACTAAATGCAAAATTTCTTCCAAATCGGCTTCCAGGGGCTCAAGAAGTCAAATCAGGAGATCGTTTTATGTGGGAGCTATATCCAAATCTGAACCGATGTCGCCCATTTCCAATTACCTACATCAATATTAAGCATCTGAGCAAAATGTCAAGCGGCTAGCTTTATGCGTGTGACCGCTATCGCGATTTCGATAGTTGAAGGGACATGGGTAGATCGACTCAGAATGTCGAGACGATTGATCGAGAATATATACTTTATGGGGTCTTCGACGAATATTTCGAGGTGTTACAAACGGAATGACGAAATTAGTACACCCCCATTCTATGGTGGAAGGTATAAAAATCGATGAAGATTAAAAACGGATCCCCCCTATGTTGAGGACCCCCGCAAACTTATTAATGACCATGATTTGCGTATCTGGTCATGGAGTCTTCGCACACTTTATAGAGAGGGTGCAGTACACGCACTGGCGGTAGTATTGGACAAATACAGGGCAGACATAACTGTCATACAGGAAGTGCGATAGCTCGGCAAGGGCTCCTCAGCAACACCGAGAGGTGATATCCTATTGGGTTGCTCAAAAAGTAGCGGATTTCTCATATAGTCGGCGTTGACAAATATTTTCACAGCTTGTGACTGTGTAATTGCATTCTTTCTTCTGTCAGTTATCAGCTGTTACTTTTAGCTTGCTTTAGAAAAAAAGTGTAAAAAAAGTATATTTGATTAAAGTTCATTCTAAGTTTTATTAAAAATGCATTTTCATTCTTTTAAAAAATCCGCAATTACTTTTTGGGCAACCAAATATATTATGGCTACCATGAAACGAGGTATGAATTGGGCTGTGAATTTGTGCTTAGTCGGAGACACAAACACCTTGTCTCCTGCTTTACTCCGGTGTATGAGAGGTTAGCCACAATCCGCATAAAAGCCAAATTCTTCAACATCAGCCTTACTTGTGACCATGCCCCGACGAAATATGAAATATAAGGACGAGCAGACCAAGGATATTTCCTACGAGCGCCTAGAAAAAGAATATGACCACAGTTATATAAGGACGAGCAGACCAAGGATATTTCCTACGAGCGCCTAGAAAAAGAAAATGACCACAGTTCCATGATTTTAAAATCGTTCTGGGAAATTATAATTTGAAAACAGGAAAGCAACATATCTTTGGTCCAACAATCGCAAAATATAACCTACACGAAGAAACTTCCGATAATGAATTGAGGCTGATACACTACGCCGAGGCAAAGAACATGGTACTTAGCTGCTTCAGATTTCAACATAAAAATATTCACAAAGCCACATGGCTGTCACACGATCAAAACAACAAATTGATCACGTTGTGATAAATGGAAAGTATTCCACATCCAGCGTGTTAGATGTACGATCGATCCGTGGAGCGAATATAGATTTGGATGACTACTTTGTTGCCAAGGTTCGCACTCTTTTGAGCAAAGGTTCGCACTCGCTGGAGCATAGCGAGGAAAGTACGATCTGACACTGCATGATAGCTGGACATTGAAAAGCTGCAAACACATGAAGTGGCAACGACATACTCCACTCGACTGACCCAACTGCTTGATAAAAGCACTCCTTGTCCCGATGATATAATGGCGCAGTGGCAAACTATTGCCCACTCTATGGAAAATACCACGAAATCCGTACTTGAGTACCGAAAGCCTCCTCCAAAAACCCATGGTACGACCAAGAGTGTCGAGATGCTACTGAAGCCAAGAATGCGGCATATAGAGCAACCTTGCAATCAGTAGTAACGCGCCAGATGATGGAGAGGTAACGGGAGAAAAATCTTTCCCGCAGAAGGAATAAGGAAATGAAAATAAGTCAGTGTGAGCGAATTGAGATGTACAGGAGTCAGAATGAAGTCCGGAAATTCTAACAAAGAATTAAACATCAAACCAATGGTTTTGGTGCAGGCACATCTTCCTGCAGAGACAAAGAAGGAAATCTAGTAACTGACATAGATAGCATACTGAGGATATGGAAAAAACATTTTACACAACTGCTAGTGTCTGATGTTGGCGGCGAAGGAGATATCGCAGAACAAATCCCTAATGATGGTATAGAATGTTTACCTCCTAGTCAGAATGAGTAGCAGTCACCCTACTGAAGAACAACAAGGCAGCAGGCGCCGACAGGTTACCCGCTGAACTGAACTCCTAGTCAGAATGAGGTCCAAGTAGCAGTCACCCTACTGAAGAACAACAAGGCTGCAGGATCCGACGGGTTACCCTCTGATCTATTTAATAACGGAGGCGACACGCTGATAAAGCGTATGCATCAGCTTATCTGCGCAATCTAGCTAGAAGAAAGCATAACCGATGATTGGAACCTCCGCATACTATGTCCTTAACACCACATGAAAGGAGACAAGACGGAAAGTGCCAACTACAGAGGAATAAGTCTCCTCCCCATCGCATACATGATACTCTCGAGCGTACTGTGTGAAAGATTAAAACCTAAAGTCAATGAGATAATTGGGCTCAAGCAATGAGGCTATAGACCTGGTAAATCCACCTTAGATTAGATATTCACACAGCGCCAAATCCAGAAAAAGATTGGAGTAGGACAAATCAACACCTACCATCTCTTTGTTGCCTAAAAAGCCGCTTTCGATACCCCTATACTTTCAAAGGTATTTCAAGCCATGTCTGAGTTTGGTATCCCTGCAAAATTAATCATACACTGCAGAATGACACTTGTTGATACACATTCCTCAGTAAGAATAGGAAAGAATCTCTCCGAGCCATTGAATACCAAACGAGGTTTCAAACAAGGAGACAGTTTATCGTGAGATCTCTTCAATATCTTGCTGCAGATGATTATACGAGATGCAGATGTGAATTGATATGGCACACTATTCAAAAGAGAACGCATGCTTCTCACCTATGATGATGATATCGATGTCATAGGTCGGTCACCGGTTACTACTGCAGCCTTTGAAATAATCGAAAGAGAGTCTACGAAATGGATGGTTTCAACTCCCAAACAGCCTTGTTCAACCGGTCAGATAAAGAACATGGAGAAAGTTGGGAACCACAACTTTGAGATAATAAGCAACTTTATCTACCTTGGCACAGCCGTAAGCGAAACAAATGACACCAGTTTTTAAAATAAAGCGAAGAATATTACTGGCAAACAGATACTACTTTGGACTAAGTAAGCTGTTCAGAAACAAGGCCTCCTCTCGACCGACGATGATCACACTATACAAGACACTGATACTAACCGTGCTGTTATATGGTTCTGAAGCATGGGTACTTGTGAAAGCAGGTTAGGTAGTACTTGGAGTATTTGAGAGAAAAATTCTTCGTAAAATATATGGACCAATTTGCGTTAACGCAGAATATAGGCGACATATGAACCACGAGCTGTATGAGCTGTATGACGACGATAGCATAGTTACACGCATCAAATACAATGGCTGCGTTGGCTAGGTCATGTTGTTAGATTGGATGAAGAAGCTCCAACAAAGAAGTCTTTTGAAGGCAGATACGATGGCATACGCTTACCGGGAAGACCAAAAGCCCGATGGAAAGATCAAGTTGTGGGAGACCCCTCGAAACTTGGTGTCAGAGATTTTAGAATGAGCGCAGAAGATCGAGGCGCTATGAACACTATTCTACGTTCGGCTAGTGGAACAAATATTCTGTCGTAGCCAATTAAAGTAAAGTAAGTAAGTAAGTGCTTAAGTCTTTTGTTTTCCCATTACTTTGAGTTTTGAAAGTTCTCACACTTATGATACAATTCTTTTAACTTGTTAGATTTTTTTCTTTTACTTTATAGTTAAATTAGCTCTAACATGGACAAACAAATTATCAAGATTCTTTGTGACTTTGTGACTTTGTTATTGGGCTTTGGTGTGCTTTACTTCTTAGCCACATATAAACAAAAATGAATAATAAATGTCAAAGATATTAACCTACTTAATACATAGTTATGATATCAAATACGTACCAAAAACGACATACGTATAAAGGGTTGTTGCTTTTGCCTGTTTTGTTTTTCTACTTTTAACAAAAATTAGCATTTTTGGTTGGTCGAAGCGTTGTGGTAGTTGTTGTTATTGAAATTCATACAACACGTCGTACATGCTGGACACGTCGAAACCGTGAAGAGTGAAGTACCGTGACGTGGGGCACAGACATGACAACAAAATGATTTTAAGCGGCTTTTAAAAAATCATTAACGAAGAAATATAAAAAAAATTAAAAAAAAAAATTGTTTGAGGTAAGCATGATAATGAGAAGAAAAAAATGTTGGAGGAAAAAACCAATTATGTGGAAAACGTTTCGAGTGGCAGGGCAGTGGCATTCTATAATTAAGTAAAAATAGTGATAAACTATGACTTGAAACTTTTTAAAAGAGTTTTAGGTCTAAGATATGTTAAGCTATCAAAGAACTTTAACACTGCATCAAACTACTTCGTCATATTCTACGAGGACATCAGACTACAACAAAGCTGACAGAGCTTCATGTGAAACTTCTTGTGTTTGCTAGTTCAGGATGGTTAAACTTTTGCAGCTGTATAGACCTTCTGCTAATATTTTATTTTAACATATAATAACCCTTAACCCGGCCACCGTAGCGTAGAGGTTAGCATGTCCGCCTATGACGCTGAACGCTTGGATTCGAATCCTGGCGAGACCTTCAGAAAAAATTTTCAGCGGTGGTTTTCCCCTCCTAAAGCTGGCAACATTTGTGAGGTACTATGCCATGCAAAACTTCTCTCCAAAGAGGTGTCGCTTAGCGGCACACCGCTCGGACCCGGCTATAAAAAGGAGGCCCCTTATGATTGAGCTTAAACTTGAATCGGACTGCACTCATTGAAATGTGAGAAGTTTGCCCCTGTTCCTTAGTGGAATGTTCATGGGCAAAATTTGCAATTTGCAACCCGGCCGATATGGGATAACTATGAGCACCACACAGGCTGGAACTTTGAGCTCCGACTTGTGTGGTGTCGGACGAAGGAATTCTGATAACTGACACAGATAGCATGCTGTCGATATGGAAACACCATTTTACGCAATTGCTAGTGTCCGAAGTTGGCGGCGAAGATGATACCGCAGAACCAATCCCTGATGATGGTATAGAATGTTTACCTCCTAGTCCAAGTAGCAGTGACTCTACTAAGGAACAACAAGGCAGCAGGAGCCGACGGGTTACCTGCTGATCTATTTAAGACCGGAGGCGACACGCTGATAAGGCGTTTGCATCAGTTTATCTGCGCGATGTGGCTAGAAGAACGACTTGTGTGGTGTCCATCGTTATCACGGGAAGCTTAGCTGAAAGCTACCGGGCGCATCCACAGGCTGCGGTTGGTGGAAAGCTCCGTTTTTATGAGGAGTAGCTGCATATGCGGCTGCGGGTAGTCCGCGATTTTCGAGAGGAGAGGCTCAGTGAGGAGTCAGGTAGCACTGGCTCTTAATTAAATACTGAGTGCCAATGATACTCGAGATGACAAGGCGAGTTATTGACGCCTTCAAATAACCAATGGTTAACATCAGCGTCTGATCCCAGGTTAGGGGCGGCTGGAGGCGAGCGTCGGATCTTGGAGCAAGCGGCTCGCCTCAACGAGGGATACATGTGCAATCCAACAAAACCTATGGAAGGAACAGTAAAAACGGAACCCCCCCCCCCAGCGTTGACGACCCACGCAAACGAAAAAAGGACCATGATTTGCAGATCTGCACCTGGAATGTCCGCAATCTCTATAGAGAAGGTGCAGTATACCCGCTGGCGGATTAATTAGAGAAGTACAAGGCAGATATTACCGTCTTACAAGAAGTGCGTTGGACATGAAATGGCCTCACTACAACACCAAACTATGACGAACTACACTATAGCTATCATAACACGAGGCATGAATTTTGCTGTGGATTTGTGGTTAGTCGGAGACTGAAACACCTTGTCTTCAGCTTTACTCCGGTGGATGAGAAGCTAGCCACAATCCGTATAAAAGCCAAATTCTTCAACATCAGCCTTATTTGTGCCCATGCCCTGACGGAAGTCAAAGACGAACAGACCAAGGATATTTTCTACGAGCGCCTAGGGAGAGAATATGACCGCTGCCCCGCCCATGATATTAAAATCGTTCTGGGAGATTTTAATGCGAAGATAGGCAAGGAAGACATGTTTGGTCCAACAGTCGGAAAGTTTAGCCTCCACGAGGAGAACGTCCAGTAATGGGTTGAGGTTGATAGATTTCGCCGCAGCAAAAAACATGGTAGTTAGTAGCACCAGATTTCAACATAAAAATATTTACAAAGCCACATGGCTGTCACCCGATCAAAACACGAGAAACCAAATTGATCACGTTGTGATAGATAGGAGGCATTGATCCAGCGTGTTAGATGTACGATCGATCCGTGGAGCGAATATAGATTCGGATTATTACCTTGTTGCAGCAAAGGTTCGCACCCGTTTCAAAATGGCGAGGATAGTACGATCTGACACTGCACGGAAGCTGGAAACTGAAAAGCTGCAAACACAACAAATGATAGCGGCATACTTCACTCGACTGACCCAACTTCTTGATAAAAGCACTCCTTGTCGCGATAATATAACGGCGCAGTGGCATACTATTGCCCACTCCATGGAAAATGCCGCGAAATCCGTACTTGGGTACCGGACGCCTACTCCAAGAAACCCATGGTACGACCAAAAGTGTCGAGATGCTACTGAAGCCAAGAATGCGGAATATAGAGCAACCCTGCAATCAGTAGCAACGCGTCAGATGAAGGAAAGGTATCGGAAGAAAAGGAGAGAGGAGAAACGTCTATTCCGCAGAAAGAAAAAGGAAATGGAAAGACGTGAATGTGAGCGAATTGAGATTTTACACCATTTTACGCAATTGCTTGTGTCCGAAGTTGGCGGCGAAGATGATACCGCAAAACCAATCCCTGATGATGGTGTAGAATGTTTACCTCCTAGTCAGAATGAGGTCCAAGTAGCAGTGACTCTACTAAGGAACAACAAGGCAGCAGGAGCCGACGGGTTACCCGCTGATCTATTTAAGACCGGAGGCGGCACGCCGATAAGGCGTATGCATCAGCTTATCTGCGCATTCTGGCTAGAAGAACGCATACCCTATGATTGGAACCTCAGCATACTATATCCCGTACACAAGAAAGGAGACAAGATGGAATGTGCCAACTACAGAGGAATAAGTCTCCTCCCCATCGCATACAAGATACTCTCGAGCGTACTGTGTGAAAGATTAAAACCTAATGTCTATGAGATAATTGGGCCCTATCAATGCGTCTTTAGATCTGGTTATTCCACCCTGGACCAGATATTCACACTGCGCCAAATCCTGGAAAAGACCCGAGAAGGGCAAATCAACACCTACCATATCTTTGTTGAATACAAAGCCGCCTTCGATACTCCTCTATGATCAAAGGTATTTCAAGCCATGTCTGAGTTTGGTATGCCTGCAAAATTAATAAGACTCTGCAGGATGACACTTGCTGATACGCGTTCCTCAGTAAGAATAGGAAAGAATCTCTCCGAGCCATTGAATACCAAACTAGGTTTCAGACAAGGAGACAGCCTATCGTGTGATCTCTTTCATATCCTGCTGGAGAAGATTATACGAGATGCAGAAGTGAATAGATATGGCACACTAATCATAAGAGAACACATGCTACTCCCCTATGCCGACGACATGGATATCATGGGTCGGTCACCGGAAGTAGTAACTGCAGCCTTTGAGAGAATCGAAAGAGAGTCAGTGAAAATGGGTCTGGCAGTAAATGGAGATAAGACGAAATGGATGGTTTTAACTCACAAAAAGCCATGGAGAAAGTTGGGCACCACAACTTTGAGACAGTTAGTAGCTTTATCTACCTCGGCACCACCGTAACCGAAACGAATGACACCAGTTTTGAGATTAAGCGAAGAATAATACTGGCAAACAGATGCTACTTTGGACTAAATATGGAGTTTAGAAACAAGGCCACCTCTCGACAGGCGAAGATTACACTATACAAGACACTGATATTGCCCGTGCTGTTATTTGGTTCTGAGTCATGGGTACTAGTGAAAGCAGATGAGACAGTGTTTGGAGTGTTTGAGAGAAAGATTCTTCGTAAAATATATGGACCAGTTTGCGTTAATGGAGAATATAGGCAAGAAGTCTTTTGAAGGCAAAAAAGGTGGTACACACAAACCGGGAAGACCAAAAGCCCGATGGTAAGATCATGTGGTGGGCGACACCTTGAAACTTGGTGTCAGAGATTTTAGGATGAGCGCAGAAGATCGAGGTGCTTGGAAAGGTAGTGGAACAAATATTCTGTCATAGCCAATTAAATAAAAAAATTAAAACAAACGTAAATATGAGTGCATAAGTTAACCACAATTTATTCGGCAACCTCGTTATACTTAAAATAAAACCGAAAATATTCAGCATAGCTTCAAAACACACAAACTTTTAATCATATTTAAATGTTTTCTGCTACACTACATCTTATTAAAATGTAAATTTTAGGTTTTTTCTACACATTCCACATTAGTAAAATTATTGAAACTAACACTCCTCGCTAAAGCAAAGACGATTGGGGGGAAGGAAAGCCAATACTGCTAAAAGTTTCACTGCCAGACTTTGTGTCTCCACTGCCAATCCGAAATACGAGTTCGAAAAATAAATGCTGCTGGCAATCTTTTGTCTCGAGATAAATAAATAACGAGAAACAGAAAAAATAAACACATGTTTTTTTAAGTTTTTGGACTTTTTCCGCTTGTCTGTTTTTTTTTTTTTTTTCATCTCGCCTAGAAATATGACAGAAGAAAAAAACTGAATGCTTGAAACAAAAAGAAATAGAAACTGTCGCTATATTTAGAGTGTTTGTGTCAGCGCAGAGTGTGTGTTAGCGGCCAAATCATATTTTAAGCTCATTTCAAAGTCGAAACCTTGACTGGGAGCACACGCCTTTTCTTTGTTGTCATAACGAGATTTAAGCCAAAGCCCCTCACGGGAGATGTGGAAGCTTACCGAGGTCTGTTGTCTGTTGTCTGATGGTCTGTTGTTTGTGAAAAGAATTATTCACCAGAAATAATGGATAATGAGGTATTAATGTTATTTTTAAATATAAAAATGATTTCACATTCAAACTCCCAAACAGAAACAACAGATAGCACACGAGGAGAAATGATAAATAGATGTCAAAATAAGCGCTAGATGAAATATTTGAGAAATAATTTGAATTTGCAGAAACGGAAAAAAACCATACATTTTTCACAAAAACCTGAACAGAGTGCTCTCAAGCGAACCAACAGAGTCAGTTAAACACGCCATATGGGAGTGAACATTTTGAAGAGATGGCAGGAGAGGTGAATGCAAGAAAGTTTGCAAATGGGACATTTGAAGAAGCCGCGAAAAACTTCAAATAACATATGAACCGCTATAGTGAATTCGACAGAGGGACGGACGGACTGACATGGCCAGATAGACCCAGATTTAGAGGTGTGTACATGAGTCGTTGGAAGTCGTGTCACGCATAAGTCACGTGATTCCTGAGTGAGAATCTAAATCTAATCGCGTGATCGTGCGTTGTTGTTGTAGCAGTTTATTGTGTTCTATCTTTCGTCTGCTTGATTCTGTTGAGACCCATTAACTCTCCGACTAAGATGGGGTGCGCCCACAGGGATCAGGGTCTGAGTCGAGTGGGTTTGGCCGGGCAGTTAAACAGGTGACGTGTATCGTGCGGTCCCTGGTTACAAGCGGGAAATACATCTTGCACGTCGGCGAGATGTATGTCCCGATTGCCGCTTTTCCCGATAGCCGGGGACCGGGGACCCGGTTTGCCGGGGGAGATCAATTTCTTCAGTTTCAATGGGTAGCGGTCGGTCCCCAAGGACTGCATTCACCCGGTAGCCAATTACCGCATCTGCTACCGTGTCTGCATGGATGTTGTCTAGACCTTCTTGATATGCCGCTTGATCTAGAGATTCGCTCATGTAGCGCTGAACCACACGCTCTAGATCGTGTAGATCTACCTTAAGGCTTCTGGGCGGTGGATATCTATCCCCAAGATAATGATTTGGATGGTCTCTGCGATAACAGCCAAAAAGGTATTGCTTAGACAGCATGAAGTTATGTCTTCGCACTGGTAGGATCTTTGTCTCCCGATGGAGGTGGTCCACATGAGCGCTGAGGAGACAGCCCGTCGTAGTTCGGGGGGCGGCATTCTGACAGATCTGAATATTATTCCACTGCGTATCACAAAGTTGACGAGACCCCACTGGCGCTGCATAACTTACCCCAGACCGGCCAATTTGCTTTGTACGTGGTCAACAAGGTTTCCTTGTCGGCACCCCAAGTGCTGCCAGCAAGTGACATGAGGACCTTGTTTCTACTTTTGACTTTATTGCAGATTGCTGTGACATGTGGGGAAAAAGTGTAAAAGCTGTCCAATGTGACGCCAAGTATTCTGGAACACTTGATGATCGGAATCATTTTTCCATCGACCATCACAGTCAGCTCAGTATTCACCTCACGTGAACAATGTGGCTGAAGATTTCGTCTCGGATATCTTCAGATTTCTTGCAGCGAAATATGAGGCGAGTTCGTTGAGGTAGACATTCAACTTATCGCAGATGTCATCAATGGGTGGGGGGCCTGATGCCATGTTCGTACAATCGTCCGCATATGATACGATCTGCATGCTATCTGGAGGGGGTGGAATGGAGGACTTTTTCCTAAATTCCACAAATGACTGGCGACCACACAGATAATTCGCGACAGATTGTTTCAGGCCTCGCTGGAGGGACGTGTTGGCGATGTCCTCAAATAATTTAGCATGGCTGACCGTGTCGAATGCCTTCGATAGGTCCAGTGCCACGAGGACTGTCCTATAACCGTGATCGTTAACCTCCTTTTTACAGAGGTGTAAAAAGGAGGAGTGAATCACGACTCAAAAAGCCAATCACGACTCACGAAAAAAACACGAACCACGAGATTTTACGGCTCATAAGAATATCACTACTTAGGGTTAGTACTCTATTCTGCTTTCGGAAATGTCGCTATCATTTTTAACTGTTTCGCAGGCGAGATTTGAAAGCATATAAGTCATGATTTGGAAGAAAATTGGCTTGTCGCAAATCGTCAATTTGTTGTGGCACAAAAAATCAAACAAAACCAGAAAGGAAGGGCAAAAATCGGGCAGTGCCGACTGTATAATACGCTACACCTACCCTTTAAGCACTATGCAAATTTTGCCCATGAACATTCCACTAAGGAACAGGGACAAATTTCCCACATATCAATGAGTGCAGTCCGATTCAAGCTTAAGCTCAATGATAAGGGGCCTCCTTTTTGTAGCCGAGTCCGAACGGCGTGCCGTAGTGCGACACCTCTGTGGAGAGAAGTTTTATATGGCATAGTACCTCACAAATGTTGCCAGCTTTATTAGGAGGGGAAAACCGTCGCTGAAAATTTTTTCAGATGGTCACGCCAGGATTCGAACCCAGGCGTTTAGCGTCATAGGCAGACATGCTAACCTCTGCGCTACAGTGGCATCCATATAAGCACAATGTGGGAGCTATATCCCAACATGTGTGAGCCTTCTCAGTACGCTCCTTAATGTCACACTTCCAATTCATTTTCCCGTCCAAAATCACACCCAAGTATTTGACCTTGTCAGATATCGAAATCGGCTTATTGAGGAAACGTGGTGCGTTATGGTCGTATTGCAACCGGTCGAAATTGGGGTTTATATATCAAATCAGTTCTTCTATCTACGCAGAGATGCACATGTCAATTAGGTAAATTGAAATTGATTTGCCTTTGTAGAAACGAAACAAATCTGAACCAAAGAAGAGGGAAGAATTTTTTATAGCCGTGTGGTGAAATCATTTTTTAAGGTGACTAATATATTCTCCACCGTAGCGCAGAGGTTAGCATGTTCGCCTATGACGCTGAACGCCTGGGTTCGAATCCTGGCGAGACCATCAGAAAAAAATTTTCAGCGGTGGTTTTCCCCCCCTAATGCTGGCAACATTTGTGAGGTACTATGCCATGTAAAACTTCTCTCCACAGAGGTGTGAAAAGGAGGCCTATTATCATTGCGCTTAAACTTGAATCGGACTGCACTCATTGATATGTGAGAAGTTTGCCCCTGTTCCTTAGTGGAATTTTCATGGGCAAAATTTGCAATTTGCAATATATTCTCCTCTAAATATCTTTTATGGCAGCAGTCTTATATATCTACACAGTTATATTGTGTTTATTGCATATGACAGAGATTTTAAACAGCAACTATTTCCACCTTAGTCACGTTCAGCTGAATTTCTTTGTTCACAAAAGATGCATGTGCATATTCAATATTGGCATCTTTCCAAGCCATACAGTTATACGACGTCATCGTTCAATATCTGCACTTTAAAGTGCCTGATCGCCAAGCATTGTCCGCAATTTGAGCTCGGCTCAGATCAACAGGCGGTATTCACATTATTTGGACATTTTCATTTAACAAACTTAATATTTATGAGTTTTTAAATAGCCCACAAATAATCATCGCTTCATATTTAAATGCACAGTTCTGACGTACCGCTTGTCATCGGTTAAAAAAATAAGAAAACAAAAAAACCAAAGGCAGCCCAGAAAATTTTTAATTTAACATAAATTTCTTACAAACATGGCTTGCATTTTTGTTGTTGTTGTTGTTGTTTTAAATTTACGTTTGGTCTGTTGCCTTTTGTGGTGTATTAATTATTAATTTACACGTAATTAATAATTATGGCAAAATGCATTTCTTGTGTAGGCGCTAATTCTCAAGTGGCTGATATGTGCTACCACCATTGTATAGGTTCGTTGTTGTTGTTCTTGTTGTTGTTGCTTCCATCCGCCTGATGGGGAAGTCAATTGTTTTCTTGTCATATCACAATTTTGTATGAAATGTGATTTTTAATCATTTTCCAACTGGTTTTTGTGTGCCTGCATGCGTTGGAAGTCCATCGACAGACGGTGTGAGGCTTAACTTTAATTGTGTTTTGTTAATGTAAAGTTTGTGTCTTAAGTCTTTCGTTTTGCTTTGTTTCCATTTCAACTGGACTCGCACAGCATGGCCACCACCGTTAATGTTAATATCAAAAATCGATTGCGTACCCCTTTTGTTGTGAACTTTATTGTTGCATTTCATTCACATGTGGGCTTGAAGCGAAGAGTTTTGTAAAACATGGTTTTTTAATCGTTGCCGCAATTAAATACTGCAAAATTAATGCTTCAATTCTGTAAGCGAAAAAAAAAGTTTGTCATTTAAAAGGAAATATTGAAAAGTTGTCAGTAATTCAATAATTTCAAACTTTTTCTGTGGGATTTTTGTAAAACAACAAAACGGTTCCTTGGGACTTTATTAATAAAAGTTTATAAAAAAAGTTATACAAAATTCTCAGAGAATGACTTTCAAAGGGGGTTTTGGTATTCTATATAAAATGACGATTATATGATGACTTATACCATTCGAGCTACCTATGCATTCAGAAAATGTCACACTTTGGTGTGGTTTATAGGCTGGTGGCATCATTGGACCGTACTTCTTCAACGAAGATGCGAATGGTAACATAACTGTGAATGGTGAGCGCTACCGTGAGATGATATCCAACTTTTTATCCAAAATGCAATAGCTTGACCTGGGTGGCATATGGTTTCAACAAGACGGTTCCACATGCCACACAGCAAAAGTTTTGAGAGGTGAGTTCAGTGAACATTTTATTTCATGTTCGAGACTGGTCAATTGGCCCCTTAGATCATGCGATATAAGGCCTTTGGACTATTTTTTGCGGGGCTATGTTAAAGCCAAAGATTCAGAGCGAAGTGGACCACACCAAATTTTGCCAGAGCGGGAGCGACATTTTTTTAACCCGAAGCGAAAAGGGAGCCGAACGGTTTCTAATCTCAAAATCAGCTCCGCTCCGCTCCGACAAAATAAAAATCTTTGAAATGAGCATTTTTATAGGGGACTAGCCAAACCAGGCCCTCTCCGCTGGGTCTTCTTTAAGTCTCTATTATCTTTTTAGGGTGTGGACACTTCACCCTGAATGGGGATAACCAATTCATGCCATTGTAGACTATGACGTTGAACGCGTTCGAATCCTGGCGAGAACATTGGACAAAGAGGTGTTTATCCTCTCTTAATGTTGGCGAAATTTGCGAGGTACAATGCATGGTCATGCAAGCATGCATGCATGGTCATTTAAGAAATGTTCCCCAAAGAGGTGTCGCACTGCGGGACCCGGTTCGAACTCGGCTATAAAAAAGGTCCCTTATAAATGAGTTTAAACTTGAATCGGACAGCAATCATTGATGTGTGAGAAGTTTTTCCCTACTCGTTACCAGGTGTTTTTACAAATTAGGGTAATGAGAAGTGCTCTTTAAGGGAGGGATGGCACTTCGGACATTTCGTCTCTAACATGGTTATCAAATTCGTGCTGCACTCCCGAATCCCTTTAATTTGAACCCCATATTGCAATGGCCGGTAAATATGAACCGTTTGGAGGGTGTTTTTGAGCTGACCCGGCACTTTGCATTGAAAATACAATATATTACCGACAATTACTTTTTGGGCAACCCAATAGATATAGCTCCCATATAAACCGATCTCCCAATTTGACTTATTGAGCCCCTGGAAGAAGCAATTTTTGTCCGATTTGGCTGAAATTTTGTGTGTTCCTTTATGACTTTCAACAACCCTTACAAGCCGCACTTTGTGTCCGATTTGGCTGAAATTTTGCATGACGTGTTGTATTATGACTTCCAAAAACTGTGGACCAAGTACGGTCCGAATCGGTTAATAACCTGATATAGCTCCCATATAAACCGATCTCTTGATTGGACTTCTTGAGAACAAGGCGAAATTTGTTTCCGATTTGGCTGAAATTTTGCATGGAAGTCGAATCGGGTGATCGGTTTATATGGGAGCTATATCAGGTTAGAGACCGATTTTGACCATACATTACTCCGTTGTTGGAAGTCATAACAGAATGCCATTTGTAAAATTTCAGCCAAATCGGAAGAAAATCGTGGTTCCCATGGACTCAAGAAGTCAAATCGGGAGATCGGTTTATATGGGAGCTATAAATCTGAAACGATATGGCCCATTTGCAATGCCCAATGTCCTACATCAAAATATGCATTTGACAGCTATTGGACGAACGGACATGGCTAGTTCGAATCACAAATTCGAGACGATCAAGAATATATACACTTTATGGGGTCCTAGATCAAAATTTCGAGGTGTTACAAATGGAAAAACTAGATTAGTAAAGGGTGATTTTTTTGAGGTTAGGATTTTCATGCATTAGTATTTGACAGATCACGTGGGATTTCAGACATGGTGTCAAAGAGAAAGATGCTCAGTATGCTTTGACATTTCATCATGAATAGACTTACTAACGAGCAACGCTTGCAAATCATTGAATTTTATTACCAAAATCAGTGTTCGGTTCGAAAAATCACCCTTTATAAACCCATCCTATGGTGGTGGGTATAAAAAATAATATGTGTGGATCTGAATGAGACCCGTAGCCCTGAATTTCTTGATGGTCACCTTCAAAATGCTTGACATTATGGCACTCATACAAAATAGTGCTCTAGCCCGATGCTGATATTGTTTCAGGGTCCGACCCTAAACTCCCTTCAAACCGGCCATGTTTGCCTACTATGCCAAGGCCAAGTGCTTGGGGGTCTTCTGACCCCCTTAACTAATGACAATTGGGACTCAAATAGCAGAAATTTGAGTGTAAAGCACGATGCTGATATTTTTTTTAGGGCTAAGTGCGGGGGTGGCTGCCCAACCTACACAACCCTCAAACTGGACAAAGCAAAAAGGGATTCAAATCTGATATCCGTTTTATGGCCAAGTGTTTCTGGGACGCCTCACTTCTTAAACTCCTCCCCCGGTTGTTGTTGTTGTAGCTACATTTTCATGTGGAGGTGGCGATCCTCGTCAAACCTCCTCCTGAGGGTGAGCAAGCTCGCTCCGGTCCAAAGGACCGATCGCTGCGGGAACAGGGTGACCATTGATTATTTAAAGACGCCATGAACTCACCTTCTGATATTGAGCATCATAGGCACCCATAATTTGTGCAAGAGCTGGTGACGACGGCCTCTCACTGAGACTATCTCTTCGATACCTCTGATTGTCCGCAACCTCCGTGCAGCTATTCCGTATGAAGCATTCTACTATCCGCAACCTGGGACGCCTCTCGTGACAGCAATGAACACCACACGGACCTCAATGTTCCAGCCTGTGTGGTGCTCACAGCTATCCCGCAAGGGATAACCACACATATAAATCGACTATAGCAATATGTAGTTCAAATGCGATGTTTGTACTCCAATCCACCACCAAAACCAAGACAATGAAGTAGATCTAACATACAAACTTTAATGGTCGGATTCTCCCCTTATCCTATTTTTAAAAATGCCAGAAATTTGGTAAAATCAGATATTTGGTATCCCTGTTGAGGGTGGAATGTCTATATGGGGCTCAAATGAAAGATATTTGAGACCAGACCTCAAATCTGATATATGGGATTCCATCTAACCCTCTAAAATCCCCCCAAAGGTTTTTTCTATGTAAGGGGACGAGAACTGGGACCGATCCCCATCACCAGGGGACAGATCTATCCCTTGACAGGTTTAGGACCTGTACCATTTCCAGTAGGGATAAGGCTCAAATGAAAGGTATTTGGGAGTACAGCACCGAATATTACAGTATATTATCCACATTGGAGCTATATGTCTTAAGATTGTCAAGTGCGATGCATGGTGGAGGGTATACAAGATTCGGCCCGGCCGAACTTTGCACCCCTTGACTTGTTTTTTCTTTTCAATTTTGCATTTCTTTGTTGCAAATTCCAAAACCCCTATTCCAGCTATAATTCATGGTGACTGCATTAACACAAAAACACCCAAAGACTTTCAATTTCATTTCATTGGCTGTCGTGACTACCTCACTAAAAGCGGCGAGGAGCTATCACCATTAAGTCGGACAAAACCCGCATCTAATATTGGGGAACAAAGCGTTTTTAAAATTCCATCGAATACTTGGCGTACATAAATTTTGCATGCGTTGTGATATCAAAAGAAATTTATTGCAATAATTTTTCATTTTCCCAAAAGCCGTGAAACAAAGGCCAGACACATCAGCACCAGAGAGATTCCACAATAAAGACCAACAAGAGACCACCTTTTAGACTTTAGGCTTAACGTAGTGGAGGTAACAAAATATTGAGAAAGAAAAAAAAAAACAACATTCATGGCTGGCAAAATCGCACCGTGCATGTCGCATGAATGATCTCAGCCACAATTCCTCGCAAAAAAAAAAAAAACAGGGAAAGTCCAAGCCAAAGGATTCACTCTTTTTTTTTGTATATTTTATTCCAGTGCTAAGTGTTTATGTGTGTTCCTATGGCCTTAGAGTGGTAGAGGTGACATGATAAGCCTCAGCTAATAAGCCATTAAAAAGGCATAAATTGTTTTGTTAGCACTTTTAATAAATTCCGCTACACACTGGGAAACCCTACTCAAGCTAACGAACATCGTTCACCAAGATGTGCCAAAGACATAACTCAAACTGAATGCAATCGTTTGCCACCATCCCTAGTTTGCCACCTCACTATTGCCACTGTCCCCATGTTGGCTAGGATAGCTGTCATTGCTACCAGAGCAAAAAAAAACTATGACAATTTTATATACAATTTATGTTAATGGATTTTCCAGTACAAATTGCCATACCGGTCACTTAAGCTGAAAACAAATGTCCTTTGAGTATTAATAACCACAAATCAGTTGTATAAATTAAAACTGGGTAATTTTTTTCGAGGCCATTGTAGCGCAGAAGTAAGCATGACCGCCTATGATGCCTAATGTAAAGGTTCGAAACCTGGCGAGAACAATAAAAAAAATCAGGGGTGATTATCCCCTCCATGTTAAGAACCTCTCCCCAAAGATGTGTCGTAGTTCGGCACGCCGTTCGGATAAGAATATCTGTGCTTTATGGGGTCTTAGATCAATATTTCGAGGTGGTTCAAACGGAATGACTAGATTAGTATACGCCCATCCTTTGGTGATGGGTGTAAAAATGGACTTTTTAATTTCAGATTTTATTTAGCTGTTAGGGCAAAGATCTTTTTATACCCTCCACCATAGGATGGGGGTATACTAATTTCGTCATTCTGTTTGTAACACCTCGAAATATGAATCTGAGACCCCATAAAGTATATATGTTCTTGATCATCGTGACAATTTAAGTCGAACTAGCCATGTCCGTTCGTCTGACCGTCCGTCCTTCCGTCCGTCCAACCGTCCGTCTGTCTGTCGAAAGCACGCTAACTTTTGAAGGAGTAGAGCTAGCCGCTTGAAATTTTGCACAAATACATCTTATTAGTGTAGGTCGGTTGGGATTTTAAATGGGCCAAATCGGTTCATGTATTGATATAGCTGCCATATAAACCGATCTTGGGTCTTGACTTCTGGAGCCTCTAGAGGGCGCAATTCTCATCCGATTTGACTGAAAATTCGCACGTAGAGCTTTGGTATCACTTCCAACAACTGTGCAAAGTATAATACAAATCAGTTCATAACCTAGTATAGCTGTCATATAAACCGATCCGGGGTCTTGACTTCTTGAGCCTCTAGAGGGCGCAATTCTTGTCCGATTTGGCTGAAATTTTCCATAAAGTGTTTTGTTATGACTTTAAATAACTGTATTAAGTATGGCGCAAATCGGTAGGGGGTCACGCCACCCCCAAAAACGCTATTAGACCCATTATGATAGTTGGCTGAACCGATTTTCATAAAACTTTCATAGATTTTTACGTTTGTCTGAAAGGAAGGCGGGCGTTTTTGGGGTAGGGGAGATACCCCAAAAACGCTACCCATATCCGAAAGTGATCCGATGGGCACAACAAGGGTATCAAATGAAAGGTATTGGAGACCAGAAAACAGGCCTCCCCAGGCCTCCCCAACCCCAAAACTCTTTTTAGAAGGTCATGTCAATATGGGACTCAAATGAAAAGTATTAGGCAGTAGATTACAAATATGGCATAAATCATTATTTCCAAGTAATGGGAGGTTGCCCACCCCCAAATACCACCCAATGGGCATATTAGCCCTCCATGGCTATATGGGACTTAAATGAAAGGTATTTGGGAGTAGATTACGAATATGACAATAAAATTTTCTTTCAAGTCTAGGTGGCGCTTCCTCCTCCTAATGATACGTCAAATGGGTTATTTGACCCATTATGACAATATGAGACTCAAATGAAAGGTTTTTGAGAGTAGAAAACGAATTTTATATTCAATTTTGGAACCAAGTGTTACGCCCAAGAGGTACGCCTTAAAGTACCCCTTAACTGAACTTCATTTCCGTTGGGAATAAGGAACGAATTTGATATCTATTGGGTTGCCCAAGAAGTAATTGTCGGTAATATAGTAGTAATATAGTCGGCGTTGACAAATTTTTTCAACGGCTTGTGACTCTGTAATTGCATTCTTTCTTCTGTCAGTTATCAGCTGTTACTTTTAGCTTGCTTTAGAAAAAAAGTGCGCGAAATTTTGTTTACATTTGTTTGTTTGGCGTCAATTTTAATGTGGGTACCACATGTATTGAAAGAAATTCATTTAACAAACCGAATCAACGCTTGTGCACCTATATGCACCTTAAACGCAATGAATTCGATCCGTTTTTAAAACGAATCATAACTGGAGATGAAAAAACGTTAGTCGAAAACGATCATAGTCCAAGCATGGTGAACCAGCTCAAACCACTTCAAAGGCTGATATCCACCAAAAGATGGTTATGCTGTCTGTTTGGTGGGATTGGAAGGGTGTGGTATATTTTGAGCTGCTTCCAAGGAACCAAACGATTAATTCGGATGTTTACTGTCAACAATTGGACAAATTGAATACAGCCATCAAGGAGAAGCGACCAGAATTGGTCAATCGTAAAGGTGTCATATTCCACCAGGACAACGCTAGACCGCACACATCTTTGTTCAATCGACAAAAACTGAGTAAGCTTGGCTGGGAACTTTTGATGCATCCACCATATAGCCCTGACCTTGCACCATTAGACTACCATTTATTTCGATCTTTGCAGAACTCCTTAAATGGTAAAACTTTAGGCAATGATGAGGCTATAAAATCGCATTTGGTTCAGTTTTTTGCAGATAAAGGCCAGAAGTTCTATGAGCGTGGAATACTAAATTTGCCAGGAAGATGGCAAAAGGTTATCGAACAAAATGGCAATTATATATTTGATTAAAGTTCATTCTAGGTTTTATTAAAAATGCATTTACTTTCTTTTAAAAAATCCGCAATTACTTTTTAGACGACCCAATAATTACTGTCGTGATCTACATGTACGCCTGAACGGCAGGGCGGCAAAACGTGACCCAAGTACATGAATCCTAGTTTCAACATTAGATTCGAACTCTACTGAGACAGACCTTTCATTTTAATTCAAATATTATCCTGCTCAAACTACACCTTCTATTGAAGGGTATTAAGTGGCTGGGCTGGTCCCAGACTATGTAAAATTGCACATGAATATTCCACTAAGGCACAGGGGCAAACTTCTCACATATCAATGAGTGCAGTCCAATGCCAAGTTCGTACTCTACTCTTAAATGCCTTTCATTTGATACTCATATTGTCTCAATCGGTAAATATGTCCATTCGGGTAAGTTTTGGGAAGGGGCCGGTTATTTGACCCCAAAATTTGCATCACGTGTTCAGTCACCAAACACTAGACATTCGTCAGCACTGACCATAACACCGCTGCAACGGGGAAGGGGCGTTTGCTCAGGTTATTTGACCCCAAAATTTAATACCTTACATGCATCACGTGCTCAGTAACCAAACACTAGACATACGTCAGCACAGACCATTACTCCGTTGCGTACAAGCAATGCCTTAATCTAGATTTCATACCTCATCTTCTATCTACGTTTTCCTGGCACAAGTAAAAGGCCGAAATCACCAGCTTAATACCGTGTTAAGGCTACCTTCTGTGTAGAGGAGTATCACTTAAGTTGGCAGTAAAATCAAAAAATGTTTCGAAAAGTCACATATAGTGGCAGTGTTGAGATCACAAAGCAGTCAACCTTATGAAGAATAAAAAGGCAGCAGGTTCCTATGGTTTGCCAGTTCATTTGTAAAAGACCGAAAAAGAAGCATAATACCCAAAAGCTAAGAGCAATGTTCTGTATCCAGTTGTGGAATCCAATAATAGTTCATTATTGTAAAATAGGTTTAAAAAATTCTATTATTAAAAATATTTCTACGGAATTTTCTTTCGTTATAGCCTTACACATGGCCAATGTGGGTGTGTGATAAAAAAAACAAATTTTGCCATTTTTTTTCCGGAAAGGTGTTCTAACATTGGACTATTAATGTATCATTAATTAGAAAATCACAGCGTTGTTGTACACATCATTCAACTGTGGCCATTATGCAAATGCTGTTACTAAACTCATACAGAGTATGTGTCTTAAGTCTTTCGTTTGGCAGTCCAACATGAATGCACCAAAGCCCATGTAAAGCAGTAAGCAGCCTATTTGTATGTAAAGAACCATAAGCTGTCACTCAATTTATCTGCAATATTGCATAGAAAAACTCAATTTACTACAACCATAAGCAAAACAATGTTTTTCATCAGCTACAAAAAAATGTTATAAGAAGCTTAGCCCGTAACAGCGTAACAACGACATACAGTCTGGAATGTATTTTTTAAGAGCGACACAAGCCCGCAAACACACTCTCACACACACACACACACATACATTCCCACATGCAAGACTAATAAAAATCTAAGATTATTTTAATATTCTAGAGAATTTGTCGTTTATCTCAGAACATCAATCTCTCTCTCTCTCTCTCTCTCTCCCCCTCCTCAAGTGTGTGCACAGTCAGATGTGTTTTATTCCTAATGGCAAATAAAACGTGCGAATGCATGATTATTGTCTGCGGCCGGCAGAAGAGTACTAATTGAAATCCCATAATTTATTAACAATTTAAATTAATAACAACATTTTCAGAAAACAAAACGATTTGCTTGCCACTGCAATTGTTTAATCGTTTTTGTTTCTTAGCTTTTTGAGAGAGTGTGTGTGTGTGTGTGTGAGTGTTTTTTTTTGCGGTAGAGCTCTTACCTCACCCACTAACGTGGCGAGTTTTTTCGAGTGCGCACCAATGGCCACATTGGCTTGAAATACGTCACAAGGAATATTTTACCATAAATCACACAGCTTGAAAGCGAATCTTAGCAAAATTTCCTAGATTTCTTCACACACACACACACACACCCTCCGCTGGCGTTGAATTTTCGCCCATGGAAATTACGAAAAATAAACATTTGCAATGCTTTGTATAACAACGGCTAGCGGCAGCAACAAATCACACAGATCACCTTTAAATGGCGGGCTTTTTAAATTGACACACGTTTAACAAAACTGTCAAATAAAATGTGACACTGTTGTTGAACACAAAAACAAAACTGCAAAAAAAAAACAAGAGTAAGAGTAAGCAATTCCAAATCAGTCATGGGGCAATCAGGCAGGCATAAAAAAAATATTGACATAATATCGCTATCAGAATGCCACAGAAATTGGTAGGGAAACTGGTAACGTGCTAAGGAACAAAATTTCTATCTCAAAAGACAAACTTTAACTAAATTTTCTGTTAAGGCAAAATTTCGCAAAAAATATCTTTAAAGTCATTTAAGCAATGTTTGTTTGTCTGTCCGTCCTTCTCTCTGCAGTATCACGCAACAGCAATTCTAATATAATTTCTTTAAATCCATGACACCCGAATATGATGCAGATCGAAATTATGGTAACCCAAAAACACAGAAAAATCTTGGGCTCATGCAACCTGGGACCAAGAGTGTGGAGGCCATCCCACCTCTTTAAAAATTGTTCAACCTAACATTTACGTCAATGTAGTCAATATGGGACTTACATTAAAAGTCTATGGGTGAGCAGTGCATGCCTGATGTGCAAACCTGGGACTAAGGTATGAGGGCCGCCCCCAATTTAAACCCAAATGCACATGTTTGGGCGATGGGTATGAAACAGGACTCTAACTCCTTTGGGAGTAAATTAGAAATTTTGTACACAAATTTAGGGGTAAATTGGATACGGGAAGGATCTGCGATTATACCCTACACCACCACTGTGGTACAGGGTTTCATAGATTTGTGCATTTGTTTGCAACGCTAAGAAGAAGAAGAGCTAGACCCAACGATAAGTATACGGATCGGCTTAGAATCACTTCTTGATTCGATTTAGCTATGTCCGTCTGTCCCTCTATCTGTCTATCCATGTATTCTTGTAATCAAGGTACAGGTCGCATTTGCTGTCCGATTTTCACGAAATTTTGCACAAGTCTCTCGTTTTTGGTCCAAGGACGAACGCTATTGATTTTGAAAAAAATCGGTCCAGATTTAGGTATAACTCCCGTATATATCTTTCATCCGATGTGCTCTTTTAAGGCTGTAGAAGCCACAATTTTGGTCCGATCCTTACCAAATTTAGCATGATATGTTTCATGTGACGTTTCAATACGTGTGCAAAATTTCACTTAATCGGTTCAGATTTATATATAGCTCCCATATATATCTTTCATCCGACTTGACCTATTAAGGCTGTAGAAGGCACAATTCTGGTTCGATCTTTACCAAATCTGGCACGAAGTGGTTTTTGTTTCGTCCCAATATGTGTGCAATTTCATCGGAATCGGATCAGATTTATATATGGCTCCCATACATATCTTCCATCCGATATGGTCTTTTAAGGCTTTGGAAGCCACAATTTTGGTCCGATCTTTACAAAATTTGGCACGTAGTATTTTTTTTTTACCTCCTAGTATGTGTGCAAAATGTCATTATAATCGGATCAGATTCGGAACATAATTGAACTGAATATTGGAGACCATAGTAGAAGTCATTGTCATTGTCACAGTCATCTAGCAAGAATGGCGCACTTTAGGTGCTGAAGAAATAAAATAGGGAGATCGGTTTATAGGGGAGCTGTGTTAGGTTTCATACAATATTCTACACGTATGTTAAAGGGCATGAGAGAAGCCAATTTACAAAATTTCAGCCAAATCGGATAATAATTGCGCCCTCTAGTGGCTCAAGAAATCAAGATCCCATATAGGTTTATATGGCAGCTATATCAGGTTATGGACCGATTTGAACTATACTCAGCGCAGTTATTGGAAGTCATAACAAAATACCTCATGCAAAATTTCAGACAAATCGAATAATAATTGAGCCCTCTAGTGGCTCAAGAAGTCAAGACCCCAGATCGGTTTATATGGCAGCTATACCAGGATATGGACCGACTTGAACCATATTTAGCCAAATCGGATAATAATAATTGCACCCTCTAGTGGCTCAAGAAGTCAAGACCCCAAATCGCTGTGTATGGTAGCTATATCAGGTTATGGACCGATTTGAACTATACTCAGCGCAGTAGTTGGAAGTCATAATAAAAAACGTCATGCAAAATTTTAGCCAAATCGGATAATAATTGCGCCCTCTAGTGGCTCGAGAAGTCAAGACCCCAGATAGGTTTATATGACAGCTATATCAGGTTATGGACGGACTTGAACTATACTCAGCGCAGTTATTGGAAGTCATAATGAAACACCTTATACAAAATTTCAGCCAAATCGGATAAGAATTGTGTCCTCTAATGGAGATAATTGTGCCTCTAAATAGAGATATTGAGCTGAAACTTCGAAGATGGGCTATATCGGACTATATCTTGATATAGCACTCATATATAGCCCGATGCTCCAATTTAGGATCTTAGGCCCATAAAAGCCACAGGCACTAACCGATTTTGCTGAAATTTGTGACAGTGAGTTGTGTTAGGCCATTCGATATCCTTCATCAATTTGGCCCAGATCGGTTCAGATTTGAATTCAGCTGCCATACGGACCGATCGCCCGATTTAAGGTTTTAGGCCCATAAAAGCGAATTTTTTGTCGGATGTCGCCAAAATTTTGGATAGTTTGTTGTGTTATGCCCTTCAACATCCTTCTTCAATTTAGCCCAGATCGGTTCAGATTTGGATATAGCTGCCATATAGACCGATCTCTCGATTAAAGGTTTTGGGCACACGAAAGGTGCATTTATTGGCAGATGTCGCCGAAATTTAAGACATTGCGTTAAGTTAAATCCTTCAACATTCTTCTTCAATTTGGCCCAAATCGGTCCAGATTTGGATATATCTGCCATAATGACCGATCTCTCGATTTAAGGTTTGGGGCCATAAAAGGCGCATTTATTGTCCGATTTCGCCGAAATTTGGACAAGGGCATACGAATTAGTCCAAGGTCTCATCATCTTCCCCACATGCTATCACTTGCCATTCCGATTTTGCATAAGTGAGCTCGTAGTCCTATGTATCCCGTTATAATGCCAAAAGCTAAACTGACCTCCTTCTTACTTCCTTCCAATAATAGCATCGTTCTCTCACGATCCGGATCACCTCAAAGGATTTTCGCCGTTCTACCGACTAATATATATATATATAAACGTCGATAATTAAATTCCAGAAAATGCCTAGATAATGGATTTTTTCCATAACATCTTTAGAAAATTTCTCTTTAGAAAAGGCCATTATGGGGATTTTCCCTCCATGCCATATTTTCCCTTTAAAATACTACACTCAATGAGTTTTCTTTAGAAATTTCAACAATGTTGACTTATCTTCGAAATAAAAAAAAAACACATTTTTAGAAAAATTCGGGTGCAGTGAAAAGTTTTTCTTTACAGTTTTCTTTTAAAATTTCATTGAAAATATGGCCTTTACAAAATTTCATTAATATAGGATCTTTGAAAAAAACTTTAACGAAATTTTGTGCTTAAATAAATTTCATCAAAAGTTAGTTCTCAGAGAAAATTTAAAAAAATTTCTTAAAATATAACATTTTTATCGACGTATTCTTTAGAATACATGATAATTTTTTGTTTTTTTTTATATTTAACGACTTTTCGATCCACAAAAAATTTCACTGAAAGGAAATTTCACCCATATTATGTGTCTAGAGATAATTTTATTATAATTTTTTCCTCTAAAATTTATATAAAATTTCATCGAAATCTGCTTTTAAGCGGAAATAAACAAATAAATAGGCGTTAAGTTCGGCCGGGCCGAACTTTGGATACCCACCACCTCGGGTATATATGTAAATCACCTTTCATCAAAATCCGATGAAAATTGCATACCTTATGTCACATAGCAGTTATATCGAAATATGATCCGATTTGGGCCAATTACTAATAAGTACAAGTCATTGTTCGATTGTGTATAACAAAATATTGGTAATTTTAGTAACTATATCTAAAAATAAATCGATCTGAAACATATACAACATGGATGTCGAAAAGCCTAACAGGTCAATGTGTCAAATTTCAGTCAAATCGGAATATAATTGCAACTTTTTTGGGGCCAAGACTTTCAATCGACATATCGGTCTATATGACAGCTATATGCAAATCTTGATCAATCTAGACCAAATAGCAGAAATATGTGAGGGGCTTTGCTTAACTCTCTGTCCCAAACTTCGGCAACATCGGACAATTAATGCGCCATTTATGGGCCTAAAACATTAAATCGGAAGATCGGTCTATATGGCAGCTATATCCAAATCTGGACCGATCTGAGCCAAAATTGACGAAGGATGTCGAAGGGCCCAGCACAACTCACTGTTCCAAATTTCAGCAAAATCGGATAATAAATGTGGCTTTTCTTAGTCAAAGACCTTAAATCGGAGGATGCCATATAGACGGCAGCTATATCCAAATCCGGACCGATCTGAGTGAAATTGAAGAAGAATGTCGAAGGGCCTAACATAACTCACTGTCCTAAATTGCGATGACATCGGATAATAAATGCGCTTTTTGTGGCCCCAAAACCTAAAACCGAGAGATCGGTCTATAGGCAGCTATATCCAAATCTGGACCGATATGTGACATAATGCAGAAGTATATCGAGAGGCTTAACTTAGCTTACTGTCCCAAATTTCGGCGACATCGGACAATAAATGCGCCCTTTACGGGCCTAAGACCCTAAATCGGAAGATCGGTCTATATGGCAGCTATTTTCAAATCTGGACCGATCTGAGCCAAATTGACGAAGGATGTTGAAGGGCCTAACGCAACTCACTGTCCCAAATTTCAGCAAAATCGGCTAATAAATGTGTCTTTTATGGGCCTAAGACCCTAAATCGGAGGATCGGTCTATATGGCAGCTGTATCCAAATCTATGCCGATCTGAGCCAAATTGACGAAGGATATCGAAGGGCCTAGCACAACTCAGTGTCCCAAATTTCTGCAAAATCGAATAATAAATGTGGCTTTTATGGGCCTAAGACCCCTAATCGGCGGATCGGTCTATATGGGGGCTATATCAAGATATAGTCCGATATTGTCCACCTTCGAACTTAACCTTCTTATGGACAAAAAAAGAATCTGTGCAAAGTTTCAGCTCAATATCTCTACTTTTGAAGACTGTAGCGTGATTTCAACAGACAGACGGACGGACATGTCTAGATCGTCTTAGATTTTTACGCTGATCAAGAATGTATAGGGTCAGAAATGGATATTTCGATGTGTTGCAAACGGAATGACAAAATTAATATATCCCCTTCCCTTCCTTTGGTGGTGAGTATAAAAACGAAACAAAATAAAAATCCGATTATTGAGCTCGTCTCAAAAGAAGAAAAAACGAAAATTTTATAATTAAAATGATCTTCGCCCTAACTGGCCAAAAACAGGCAGAGCCCAGCCAGGACTCGAACCTGGGCAAACGGTACAACAGCGAAAGCCGTTGCTGTTGACTAGCATTCGAAGCCTTCAATACAACTTCCAAAACATGCACAGAATAATGTGTATACCATGGAAGTAGTGTAATTGTGTCGACCAAACATCTGCCATCACACAAACACATGCATTGGGAAAGAAACAGCTAGAAGACAGGGTTGTCAAGCGTGGGTAATGTGGTATTTATATTTTAGAGGCTTTATCGCAATAAATACGATATATGTGCAACATACCAACGTACGGCCCTTGAAACCTTCACACCTAATATGGCCGATGAGTTATTCTAAACAAATGACAAAACGCTTCCCATAGTGGATGGTGTATGTAGTGATCTCTGGCTTTCCTTTCCCATTGCAAAAAAAATCTCCACACCAGCCCAAACTAAAAGCTAAAGCTAGAATCATGAAATTTTGCATGAATGTTGTTATTGGGTCGTAGGCACGGGATAAGGCTGAATTTGATGATATTCGTACGCTATGGTACTAAAAAGTACTAATATGTACGAAATGGTACATATTTGCCCTGCGCGAACGGAAAGGGCTAGAATTATGTACTTGAGCTCAAGTTAAATATCGTCACGAAAAATAGGAATTGGTAAACAAATTTTTAGAAAATCGTACCGCAAATGGGAGAAATAGTACTTTAGTACCGCAGTTAGTACTATTTGGTACTTTCTTTGTTTCCCATAGTGGATGGTGTATGTAGTGATCTCTGGCTTTCCTCTCCCATTGTAAAAAATCTCTAGACCAGCCCAAACGGCTAAAGCTAGAATCATGAAATTTTGCATGAATGTTGATATTGGGTCGTAAGCACGGGATAAGGCTGGATTCGATGATATTTGTACGTTAAGGTACTAAAAAGTACTAATAAGTACGAAATGGTACATATTTGCCTTGCGCGAACGGAAAGGGCTAGAATTATGTACTTGAGCTCAAGTTAAATATCGTCGCGAAAAATAAGGATTTGTAAAAAAATGTTTGGAAAATCGTACCGCAAATTGGGAGAAATAGTACTTTAGTACCGCAATTGGTACTTTCTTTATTAATTGAACTAGAGCTCTGATTTTTGGAAGCACACTATGGCAACCTTTATTTGGCGATTATAAGAGCTTTTTGAAATTGTACATTTAGGTAATAAAAAAGTACCAAAGGTACGAAAGGAGTAAACTTTGTAAAAGGCGGATGTAAAGAGGTAGAATTTTGAAATTTTACTTAATAGACATCCAGTGCAAAAATATGAGGGGGAAAAGAGAAAATGGAAAAATATTACTGGTGATGGGAAGAAACGTACGTTTAGTACCGCAATAAGAAATATTTCCATCAATGATTTATTTTTGTATTAAAAAATTTCTTCTGAAATTGGAAATAGGCCCCCAATCGGGCCCCATATTGCTCAACACTGTCATTTTGCGACACTGCATTGAAACACCAATAACAACTGCGATTGCAAATATTTAATTAGTTTTCTTTTAACGATCGTCTAAATTAATTTATGTGTTTGGAATACTATTTGTTCTCACCACACTACACAAAACACCAATGTGGCTTGGCTCTACCGTTGCCCAAACAAATTGCCGCATCATTTTGTTGTTGAAATGTAATTAAAATTTTTCAAATATCTTTAACTCAATCAGCGATGAGTATTGACGTAGACACACATATTTTACAATTCAGTTATTTATTTGTTTTCTCAGCTTAGCTGTTTTGCTAAACTGTGCTTGGGCCAAGAATGTGCAGGTAGTTAGATGAATTTGTACAAGTATTTATATGCAAAGGATGGTTTTGGTAATTAAATTATAATACCCCCATAATGGTGGGGTAAAGTGCAAACATTTAAAGATTTACAAGCTGAAAGACCATTTAGCTGCTCTCCATACCTATCACTTGCATGCTCTATGGGGGACTTCACTTCATGATGTAAAATTTAAGTTAGTTAATAGTTCCCAACTTTGTGTGTGAGTGTGTGTGTGTGTGTTTTTAGACATTCCCCATATTCAATTTGTTATTCATTTCATGATTTTAATGCCGTACCCAATTCAAAAGATCTTTCCGGTGTTTATTGTTTCAATTTAGCCTGTAAGCTAAAATCTTCCATTTCGAGAAAAAGAATTACACTAGCAGTGCGTTACAATTTGCCATGGCCTTTGTGTGTGTGTGTTTTTGTTTAATTTTGCTTTGCTTCCAATCTTTTGTTCAAAATTTAAGGTTGGGCTTGCGGGAATACCGACTTGTGTTACTTCTATTTCACATCAGACAAAAGATTCAAGTGAAAAAATAAAACCTCGACTTCAATGATGAATAAGAAATTTTGTTGTGAAAAATGATAAATGTTGGTCAGAGAGTCAAATGCAACAATGTATCTATCTATCGCATACTGACTATTGTGCTATTCGTAGAAGACAACACAATACAAAAGACTTAGGACACGAACTTGTTTTTATTAATCATTAGGATAGGGAAAAGAGGCCAGGCCAAGGCAAACGTTTAAGAACTTGCTAGAGCTTTCAATTTCAATTGAATTAACATAAATAGACTTACATAAGACTCGTATTGCATTTGTAGCCTACGCCTCTAATGGTGAGGTGTATTTTAACATCGTGTTTTTGTTTGCTAAACCAAACAGAAATTAAGAGCTATACCTGTAGAAAAGTATACTGATGGCCTTAGAATTATAGAATGTAGTTGCAACCACATTTTCAAGTGGAGGTGGCGATCCTCGTCAAGCTCCTGTAGGTGAGAACAGGTTGGCCAATGGTTATTAAAAGGCGCCCATAACTCGCCTTGCCATGTCGAGCATCATAGACACTCAGTATTTGTGCAAGAACCGGTGCCACCCGTCCTCTCTCACTGAGACTCTCCGCTCAATACCGCTGTTTGTCCGCGACTGCCGTTGCAATTACTCCGTATGGAGCATTCTATTGGGTTGCCCAAAAAGTAATTGCGGATTTTTTAAAAGAAAGTAAATACATTTTTAATAGAACTTAGAATGAACTTTAATCAAATATACCTTTTTTACACTTTTTTTCTAAAGCAAGCTAAAAGTAACAGCTGATAACTGACAGAAGAAAGAATGCAATTACAGAGTCACAAGCTGTGAAAAAATTTGTCAACGCCGACTATATGAAAAATCCGCAATTACTTTTTGGGCAACCCAATAGTAAATTCGGGGGATCGGTTTATATGGGAGCTATATCAGGTTATAGACCAATTTTAACCATACTCACTACGAGAGGTGAAATTTTTAACAAAACACTCCGTGCAGAGCTTCAGCTAAATTGGACGACAATTGCAGCTTCCACGGTATTAAGAAATAAACTCAAGAGATCGGATTATGTGGGAGCTATGGTTGCGTTGTCTTCCGATTTGAAACATACTTGACACGAGTGTTGAAAATAGGAACAAAACCCTCCGTTCAGTATTTCAGCCATATCGGACAAGAATTTAAGCTTCTAGGGACTCAAGAAGAAGTCTTGACAAAACGCTTCGTGCAAAATTTCAGCCAAATTAAACAAAAATTTAAGCTTCAGGGGGTTTAAGAAGTCATATCTGAGGATCAGTTTAGTTAGGGGGCCTATATCCATATCTGTAACGATATGGCCCATTTGCAATCCCCATTTACATCGAAAAGAAGTCTTGCTGCAAAATTTCAAGCGGATATCTTTATTCATTTAACCACCAGCGTTATTCCGGCAGATGGAAGGACGGACAAACGTGACTAGATCGACTTAAAATCTCATGACGATCCAGAATATACTCGTATATAAATTTAATGGGATCTTGAGGTGATACAAATGAAATGACTAGGTTAGTATATCTCCCATCCTATGGTGGAGTGTATAAAACTGGGTCATATGGATCATTAATAGCTAAAATTTCACTGTGGCCGTGCAGAACTTTTGATACCCATCACCATGCATATATTGATCGTCCTTTTTCATTATAACTCCACTAATATATACATAGTTACATCTGTATAGGATCTGGTCTGTATCATATTTGACTCAGGTCCCGAGAACTCTTATACAAGTTACAGTTTCAGCTAAATCAGGCAATAAATGCGTTTTTTATGGTCTTAAGATACTAAATTGGAAAATCAGTCTATATGGCAGCTATATCTTTATATAGCCGGATCTTGATCATATTGTGGACGGCTGACGGGAGGCTTATTACAAGTCACTGTGTAAAATTTCAACGAATTCAGATATTAAATGCATCGGCAGATTGGTCAAATGGCAGCTATATCTAAATATAGTCTGATCTGAACCATATTTGGGTTGGTTGTCAGGAGGCTTTAAACAACTTTCACATTTCAGTAAAATTGGATAATAAATGCGTCTGTTATGGGCTTTAGACCCTAAACCGGCAGATCGTTCTTTAGGCAGCTTAGGAGGCTTTAAACAACTCACGGATTCAAATTTCGGCGAAATCGAATAACAAACGCAGCTTTAATGGGTTTCAACCCCTTAATCGGCAGATTTTTCTAATGGCAGCTATAAACAAATATGGTCCGATTTGGCCCGATAAAGAATTTAACCTGCATGCAGCAAAAAGACGTATATGTGTCGAAATTCCACTCAATAGAGTAGAGTGATTACAACAGACGTACGGACAGATGGACGAATACATAGGATTTACGACGATCCGAAATATATGTACTTTGTGGGATATTTCGATGCATTGCAAATGGAATGACTAAATGAATGCACCCCCTGTCCTATGGTGGTTGGTACAAGAAAACCTTGATCCCAATATTAATCACAATTTCAAACATGAATTTTAATAATGGATTTTCCAATTTCTTTAGTACATATTTAGAATCTGTCTTCTGAATCAGTATTGTTTTGATGGTTGCAGAACTTGTAAAAATATTCTCCACAAAAAAAAAACCAATATCGCCATGGTTCCATCGTATAGTGCTAATAGTGCATGATTGGAAAACAAACTCATATTTTCTATTTTAAGCGTTTGCCTGAAATCACAATACACACTCTTTGCTGTGATTTATTTATATTATCAACTTCTTTGGAATTCGCCTAGCCATTATTTGTTTGGGTTAACAAATTTTAAGCTCAAAGATTTATGGTGGCAAATTTGCATTTTTGACGTGAACAGAATAGTGCAGATGTCTATTTCGTGCATAAAACCGCCAACAGTTACTATGTGAGATAGCAAATGGCAAAGAAAGAAAGATAGAAAAAAAGAAGACGACACAAAAGAAATTCTTTTGACGAAACTGAAATTAAGTGATTTATTTTATTGCCAGTTTCTAAGCAAAATTTATACGATTTTTGGTTTTTTTTTTGTTGTCATTCGTTTGACTTAATTTCCAATAACCATGAATTCTTGCAGACATCATGAAGCCAGCTAGCTAGCCAGTCAGTCTACTCGTCTCCCATTGAGGGCGTGAATATCGTGTGTGAGGATCTCACAAGAATTCTAATCACATACATAAATCAGCAATGATAATGTCCAAGTACAGAAACAAAAAACACACACACACACACACAAAAACAATGATATTGGGATTTTTGTTTGCCGATGGTGTGTTGGTAAATATGAAAAGAAGCTGAAGGAAACAAAAAAAAACACAAATAAAACAAAAATTCCTATTTCAAGTTCGTGTCTTAAGTCTTTTGCTTTGTGTGTGCGTGTGTGTGTGTGTGTGCATGTGTGTTTTTAATAAACAAAATTTTGTATGATATGTATAATTCTTCTTTAGTCCCCTCATTTGTTTAATAATTTGCACACACCATCACCACAAATCTATCGCCCATGCACACACACATCAACGCTCGTACTAGCATTTGAATGCTCTGATATATGGCTACAAACACACACACACTCACCTATAATGAAATATTTGCCTTTGGGCGATTTCATTTTAGCGCTGTTGCCATAATGTCTAGCAAAAATTTCGGTGCTGTTAAACAAAAATATTTGTTTCGCTTGTGAGTGTGAATGTTTGTTGTAGTCAATCAGTGTTGGGTATTTTTAAAATAAATAACAATAAAGACAACAACGCCAACAACAATAGGAGTTTAATAAATTTGTGTTGTTAGACACAATTCAAACAAAGAAATGACGCCTTGTACGAATGGGTGCTATTGAGGGATTCGATTTTTTTTTCTTCGTTTCTGAATGGTAATTACGATGGTGATGATGATGATGATGATGATGATGATGATGTAGATATTATGTTATATTTTTTATGGCTTATACACACAGAAATTGCCAGCTTGTCTGCTCTGGTAAAAACCATTAAGTGAAACAAAATCAAAATACGTGATTTCGGGCAAAAATAGCTCTTAGCCACAAAAGCAACACCTCAATTCATCAGTAATTTAAGACAATGAGGCGAATACAAATTCAAATTCATTGAAACAGTTTGTGCAAGACAAAGCAAACAAAGAAAAAAAAGCTACTCCCAAAATGATTTCAATAATGAACGGTTTTCTTAGCCCTAAGCTATTTAATCTAGATAAAGCACAACGGCGGCAGCAACACCCATAGATGTAAGGGAAAAGCCAGAATGTCTAAAAACTTCAACAAATAAAGATTTAGAAATGAAGGAAAAAAAAATTTTGCTTAAGGCTTACGAGGGTAGTGTACAGAAGGACAAAAGTTGTGATATAATGGGTATAAGCAAACAAGACGAGTCATATGCCTCTTCGGCTTGTTACCTCTAGACGTATATTGTTCAGCTGGTAAACGAGTACTTACTACGCTAACCTCATTCCGACTTGGCTGTGCTAGGGCTGTCTTTTATACTTTGGGATTTGAGAACACCAAAAAAACAAATATTAACCAGTAAGAAAGGGCAAAAGTCGGGCGGTGCCGACTGTATAATACCCTACACCTACCCTATAAGTACAATGTGGAAGCTATTACCAATTATGAATCAATTTTGATGGACCTCGACGATGAAATGTATGTCAAACCGTAATAACTACGGTTGACAAATGACAACATTACTGCAAATTACCCAAAATCTGACGAACATATATTGGATTGCCCAACAAGTAATTGCGGATTTTTCATATAGTCGGCGTTGACAAATTTTTCAACGGCTTGTGACTCTGTAATTGCATTTTTTCTTCTGTCAGTTACCAGCTGTTACTTTTAGCTTGCTTTAGAAAAAAAGTGTAAAAAAAGTATATTTGATTAAAGTTCATTCTAAGTTTTATTAAAAATGCATTCATTTTTCTTTTAAAAAATCCGCAATTACTTTTTGGGCAACCCAATACAATTCATCACCTATCACAATGTCATAGGTGTGTTTCGAGGCACCGTAAACGTATTTTTGGAGCATTTCTTTCGACCAATCAACACACGACCCTTTGTTTGAGCGCTTGACAAATTGTGTGGGATCCTACGCAAACAAATTTTGTTGACGGTCAAAGGTTCATGCAATGTATGCTGGTCCCACTAATGCCGAAGGTTGTCTCAATCTCAACACATGGTTTTTGGAACAACAACTGATGTTGAACGACCACCACGAAATTTGTCTTGTATTGAACTACGACTTCAATTGAATTCACCGTACCATCGATAAACACTGCTCCTTGATGGAGCTTCATTTCCAAAAAATTGAATTAAGTTCATCGATGCGCAGTTGTTGAGTTAATCCACGTCAAAAGATGTAAGAAACAAGTAAAAAGATATATGGCAGCTATATGCAAATCTTGATCGATCAAGACCACTGTCCAAAATTTCGGCGAAATCGGACAATAAATGCGCCTTTTATGGGCCCAAAACCTTAAATCGAAAGATCAGTCTATATGGCAGCTATATCCAAATCTGGACCGACCTAGGCCATTTTGTTGTAGTATATCGAGGGGCTAAACTTAACACACAGTCCAAAATTTCGGCGAAGTCGGACAAGAAATGTGCCTTTTATAGGCCCAAAACCTAAAATCGTGGGATCGGTCTAAATGGCAGCTATATCCAAATATGATCCGATCAAGGCCAAATTCAAAAAAACATGTCGAAGGGCCTAAGACAACTCACTGTCCCAAATTTCAGCGAAATCGAATAATAAATGTGGCTTTTATGGTCCTAAGACCCTAAAGCGGAGGATCGGTCTATATGGCAGCTATATCTCAATCTGGACCGATCGGGGCCAAATTGACGACGGATGTCGAAGGGCCTAACACAACTCACTGTCCCAAATTTCAGCAAAATCAAATACTAAATGTGGGTTTTAAGAGCCTAAGACCCTAAATTGGAGGATCGGTCTATATGGCGGCTATGTCCAAATCTGAACCGATCTGTTCCAAATTAACGAACGATGTCGAAAGGCCTAACAAAACTCACTGTCCCAAGTTTCAGCAAAATCGGATAATAAATGTGGATTTTATTGGCCAAAGACCATAAATCGGCGGATCGGTCTATATGGGGGCTATATCAAGATATAGTCCGATATAGCCCATCTTCGAACTTAACCTGCTTATGGACAAAAAAAGAATCTGTGCAAAGTTTCAGCTCAATATCCCTATTTTTAAAGACTGTAGCTTGATTTCAACAGACAGATGGACAGACGGACGGACATGTCTAGATCGTCTTAGATTTTTATGCTGATCAAGAATATATATCTGCCTATTTAAGATCTTAGACCAATTACAGCCACATTTATTATCCGATCTCGCTGAAATTTGCGAGAGTGACTTGTGTTAGAACTCTCAATATCCTTGTTCAAAACGGTCTGGATTGGTCAAGATTTGGATAAAGCTGCCACATAGACTGATCTCATGATTTAAGATCTTGCCCCCATAAAAGGCGCACTTACTGTACGATTTCGCTAAAATTGGGTAAAGCGAGTTGTGCTAGGCAATTCAACATTGCTGTTTAATACGGTCCAGATTTGGATATAGCTGTCATATAGACCGATCTCTCGATTTAAGGTTTTAGGCATATAAAAGGTGAATTTATTAACCGATTTCGCTGCAAATGGGTTCCCTTCGAAATTCTTACCGAGTTTACTCAACATCGGCCTATATTTAAATATAGCTCTCATATATACTGATCTCCCAATTTAAGTTCTTGGGAGCATAAAATCACTTTTGTTACTCAATTTCTCTGAAACTTGACACAGGGGACTGTGTTAGGCTCTTCGAAATTCGTGTTAAATATGGCCCTTATCGGTCTATATTTGGATACAGCTACGATATATACCGATCTCCCGATTTAAGGCCTTGGCATTTATTTCCTGATTTCGCAGATAATTGGCAAACTTATCAACGCTCTTGCTCTTTATGGTTCAGATCGGTCTAAATTTGAATATAGCTGCGATATACACATACCGATCTTCCAAGTTCTTTGGCCCATAAAAGATACATTTATTAACCGATGAATTTGGTGTTAGACACTTATATAGCCTTCCTGATTACTATGAAGATCGGACAAGATTAGGTTAGGCTGAAAAGGGGCTGCAGATTTTAGTCTGCCCCATGACACTATGGAAATACACCTAAGCCATTATTCAGCTTATACCCTCGAAAAAGAAAATCTATGTTAGGAATTCCGTGCTACTTACAAAATCTTTAATTGTTTTCCATACCATGCCCTAAGTTGGTTCATGCCTGGGGTTGTGTCTCTACCTAAGTTTTGGTATCTGTTAGACGCGAAAGCCGTACAATGACAAAGTATACTAATTTCGTCATTCTGTTTGTATCTACTCGAAAGATTCGTCTGAGACCCCATAAAGTATATATATTCTTGATCGTCGCGACATTTTAAGTCGATCCATGTCCGTCCGTCTGTCCGTCCGTCCGTCTGTCTGTCGAAAGCACCCTAACTTCCGAAAGAGTAAAGCTAGCCGCTTGAAATTTTTCACAACTACTTCTTATTAGTGTAGGTCGGTTGGTATTGTAACTGAGCCATATCGGTCCATGTTTTGATATAGCTGCCATATAAACCGATCTTGGGTCTTGACTTCTTGAGCCTCTAGAAATTTTGCACGACGTGTTTTGTTATGATATCCAACAACTGTGCCAAGTATGGTTAAAATCGGATGATAACCTGATATAGCTGCCATATAAACCTATCTTGGGTCTTGATTTCTTGAGCCTCTAGAGTGCGCAATTCTTATCCGATTGAAATGAAATTTTGCACGACATGTTTTGTTATGATATCTAACAACTGTGCAAAGTACGGTTCAAATCGGTCCACAACCTGATATAGCTGTCATATAAACAAATCTGGGGACTTGATTTCTTGAGCTTCTAGAGGGCGCATTTCCTATCCGATTTGGCTGAAATTTTGCATGACGTATTTTATTCTTACTTTCAACAACTGTGTCAAACAAGGTTCAAATCGGTTCATAACCTTATATAGCTGCCATATAAACCGATCGGGGATCTTGACTTTTTGAGCCTTTAGGGGTCGCAATTATTGATTATTGATTTGCCTGAAATTTTGTGCGACGGATCTTCTCACGACCATCAACATACATCGAATTGGCTGACATTTTACACCAGTGTCCAACATATAATTTAATTGTGGTCCAAGCCGGACCATATCTTGATATCGCTCTAATAGCAGAGCAAATTTTTTCTAATATCCTTTTTTGCCTAAGAAGAGATGCCGGGAAAAGAACTCGACAAATGCGATCCATGGTGGAGGGTATATAAGATTCGGCCCGGCCGAACTTAGCAAGCTTTTACTTGTTTTTACTAAATTAAACAACCATTTTCGGTATCGCTGCTATGGAGGCATAAATTAAGCATTTTTTACCGGATTATGACGATAGGTGGTTAACATATATACCCGAGGTGGTGGCTATCCAAAGTTCGGCCCGGCCGAACTTAACACATTTTTTTCAAATTTTTCGCTTATTAGGGAGAAAATCATTACATTTCACAATTTTTGTTTGTTTCTCTTTTGAGACGAGCTCAATGATTGGAGATTTTCTTTGGGGGTTCATGAGTGACTTCAAAGAGCAATTTATAAAGGGTGATTTTTTTGAGGTTAGGATTTTCATGCATTAGTATTTGACAGATCACGTGGGATTTCAGACATGGTGTCAAAGAGAAAGATGCTCAGTATGCTTTGACATTTCATCATGAATAGACTTACTAACGAGCAACGCTTGCAAATCATTGAATTTTATTACCAAAATCAGTGTTCGGTTCGAAATGTGTTCATTCACCGTTCAGCGATGAGGCTCATTTCTGGTTGAATGGCTACGTAAATAAGCAAAATTGCCGCATTTGGAGTGAAGAGCAACCAGAAGCCGTTCAAGAACTGCCCATGCATCCCGAAAAATGCACTGTTTGGTGTGGTTTGTACGCTGGTGGAATCATTGGACCGTATTTTTTCAAAGATGCTGTTGGACGCAACGTTACGGTGAATGAACACATTTCGAACCGAACACTGATTTTGGTAATAAAATTCAATGATTTGCAAGCGTTGCTCGTTAGTAAATCTATTCATGATGAAATGTCACAGCATACTGAGCATCTTTCTCTTTGACACCATGTCTGAAATCCCACGTGATCTGTCAAATACTAATGCATGAAAATCCTAACCTCAAAAAAATCACCCTTTATATGAAGACTATGGTCAATGCTTCAAAGTGTTGCAAATTCAATGAAGTTATATCGGTTTGTTAAAAAATCTTATACCGTTGGTATATTTCCTCAGTGACCTCCAAGCGGTGCTTAATAAAAACCCGGAAAAGTGAAGGTCTTATTCAAAAAAAGTCCTTGAATTCCAGCAATTTCATTAAGATTGCCATCAAGTCTTCTGTCATAATATAACACTGTATGAGGCTAAAGCTCTTCTTTCATTAACTTGGATTTAACAACCTAAGATCTTTAAATATTGTTTCCTTTCACACCGTTGCTATTTTCTACATCCCTTAGACCGCCATCATTGCCCGCTATCTCATGATTCCTAGAGATCATAGAAAATCTTCACCGTTCCACTAGAATCGTAATTATATACCTAATGTCTCAATCACATCCTCTTCGTACAAGGTTGGCATCAGTTTTGCCATACTTTACCCTTGATCCTTATCCAACAAAGCCAAAGACATTAAAATGATCTATAAAACAAATCATGATTGCTAAGTAACACAAAAAGGATCCCAGCCTTGTTAACCGCAACCAACTAACCAACAGCAGGAGTGCCCAAACCGTGATTCATCCATTCTTGCTATTATAGACATATCCATCGTTGGGTAGGATTATTAATTCAAAGTTATTAAAATGAAATAAATTTTGTGTTGAAATATCTTTTTAACATTTTGATTTTAGTGGGGGGTTCATGGTCATAAAAGCTTGTGGTGGTGGTGGTGGCCGATTAGTAAGAATTCCTCAACAGGGTGGTCTGCATGTGAAACATTTCGGGGTTTATCATTTAATTTTGAAATTTATGTATTTATAATGTTATGGAACTGACACACAATACAATAACAACAACAGCAACAACAACAACATCCTCCTGTTGAATGAAATATTGTAAATTTGTAGACTATAACAAAAATTTGTGGTGGCCACAAGAGAAAGAGAGAATCAGATAGGAGCGACCGCAAACCGTGATTTGTTATTGGGCAAACAAATTAAAGCCACTTAAACCACTGATTGCCAGGGTCTCAACCCAAAACCCAAAGAAAAAAAAAGCTGAGGTTAATATGAATACCATATTCACTGAAGGATGGCAAGAACATGGCATGATTTATAAAAATTTAACCGATGAAAAGCAAAGAATGAAACACTAATTAAAAAAAAAAAAAAAATTATATCCAAATAACACTAATAACGCTGTGAACCACCATCGAAGCGGGAGACTTCGAATAGTTAATGAAATTATTTCATCAAAACAGCAAATCACAATGGGGCTAGGGGTCTGAGAGCGGCAAGCCGTCAAGCAAAAACGAACAACACCCAAAGTGTCTATGAGAACACAACACTTTGGGTTTGGGTTGTTAAGGTGATGGTGCCAATGGAACGTTCCGTGGAAGAATTAAAGGAACATCACCATAACCAACAGCAACCATAGCGACACTATAACAGGCATCAGCATCCATCCATTCATCCACATACAAGCCATCTAAAGAAGTCATAAAATAAAAATTGGCCGCATACATGGTAGGTCGGTTGCTCGGTTGGTCGGTCATTTGACCGATCGGCGAACATGCCAAGTTGTTCGATACATAACATAAAAATGTAGATTGGTTCAATCTTTGCCTTTTCCTTTATCGTTGTTGTTGTTGTTGTTGTCAACGTTTTAGTTTTTTGTGTTGTGTGATCCAAACATGGTACCCCTCCCAATCAAAGTGGAAGAAAAAACCGCTAATAAATTTCAACACACCAAGGTAAAGATAACAAACAAATGTAGACCCACATACTCCAACATATTATGTTATTAAGTAACACTCAAAGAAAGAAGGCCTGCTCAAATGCGATAGAACATTTCGTAAACTAAAAAAAGTTCTACAAGACTTAGTAATACCAATATTTACTGACAATTACCGACCACAACTTATTGGGACGTCCAAAGGTCTGTCTCTTCAGCGAATTCTCAGAGTGGCACAAAACGATGCTCTGAAACTGGTTCTTCAGAAGTCTTCACCTGATGCCCTAATCCTCAGCTAGAAATTGGTTTGATGTTCGTCTCCAGGAGCTGAGCTCTACCCCTGCCAAAAGCCCACATCGCGTGTACCTGGTGCTCTCGTACTCTCATTCTTCCAGCCATCAAAGCCATGGCTATAACAGAACATTTGTTCCACTAGCCGAACGTATTGGGTTGCCCAAAAAGTAATTGCGGATTTTTCATATAGTCGGCGTTGACAAATTTTTTCACAGCTTGTGACTCTTTATGTGCATTCTTTCTTCTGTCAGTTATCAGCTGTTACTTTTAGCTTGCTTTAGAAAAAACGTATAAAAAAGTATATTTGATTAAAGTTCATTCTAAGTTTTATTAAAAATGCATTTACTTTCTTTTAAAAAATCCGCAATTACTTTTTGGGCAACTCATAGAATAGCGTTGCAAGCGCCTCGATCTTCTGCGCTCATTCGAAAATCCCTGACACCAAGTTTCGAGGTGTCTCCCACCACTTGATCTTTCCATCGGGCTTTTGGTCTTCCCGGTTTAAGTGTATCAACGTGTTTTCCTTCAAAAGGCTTCTTTGCTGGAGCTTTTTCATCCATTCTGACAACCTGACCTTGTCATCGCAGCCGTTGTATTTTGATAAGTGTAACTATGCTATCGTCACCATACAGCTCGTGGTTCATACAACGCCTATATTCTCCATTAACGCAAACTGGTCCATATAGAAGATGAAGAATCTTTCTCTCAAACACTCCAAGCACTGCTTCATCTGCTTTCACAAGTAACCATGCCTCAGAACCATATAACAACATGGGTAGCATTAGTGTCTTGTGTAGTGTAATCTTCGTCTGTCGGGAGGTGGCTAAACAGTTTACCTAACCCAAAGTAGCATCTGTTTGCCAAAACTGGTGTCACATGCTAGAACTTTTAGCTCCGACTTGTGTGGTGCCCATCGTTATCACGGGAAGCTTAGCTGAAAGCTACCGGGCGCGTCCACAGGTTGCGGATGGTGGAAAGCTCCGTTTTTATGCGGAGTAGCTGCAAATGCGGCCGCGGGCAGTCAGCGATTTTCGATTTTCGAGAGGAGAGTCCCAGTGAGGAGTCAGGTGGCACTGGCTCTTAATTAATTACTGAGTGCGAATGATACTCGAGATGACAAGGCGAGTTATTGGCGCCCTCAAATAACCAATGGCCAACATCAGCGTCTGTTCCCAGGTTAGGGGCGGCTGGCGGCGAGCGTCGGATCTTGAAGCAAGCGGCTCGCCACAACGAGGGATACATGCATTCCCACAAAATCCATGGGGTTGGGGCGTTGGGCCAGTAACCCGCCTCGGAAAACATAGAAGAAAAAAGAAAAGAAAAAACAAAGGAATAGTAAAAACGGCGGATGAGAGGCTAGCCACAATCCGCATAAAAGCCAAATTCTTCAACATCAGCCTTATTTGTGCCCATACCCCGACGGAAGACAAAGACGAGCAGAGCAAGGATATTTTCTACAAGCGCCTACAGAGAGAATATGACCGCTGTCCCATTCAGTTCATTTAGGGTCCGAATCGGACTATAACATGTTTTTCTCTAAGAGGACAAGCAAATAACAAACGAATTGAAACAAAAATCAGCTATTATTCTGATTTTATCGAAACAATTTTTATATGGGTCGGTTCATGGAATCATCTAAGCGCGTTCACAAAATCTCTCCCGCATGTTGACAATATTTTTAGCAACTCGTATTCATAATAACACCATTGGTGCATAATTTTGGAACTTTTGTTCCTTTTTCTATCAGTCTATATGACAATGGCTTTTAATTTGATGGACCGTTTTCCTCGAGTGTTTATTTTAAAATTGAAAATTATTGCCGATGTAGAAACAAACAACATAAAATCTCAGAATTTAAGTTAATTTCTTAATAATGTTGTTTGGACGATTGCCTGATGACCAGCGTGGTACAATGCCTAGTGGAGATGGAGATGGAGTTGGAGTTGAAGCTAAAGCTGCAGCATGGCTGGATGAATGTTGAGCAGCAAGCAAACGACTTTGCCACTGAGTGCGCATGAGCAGCATGTTGTTAAAGCAATGCTTGTGTGTGTGTGTGTGTGCGTATGTATATTTATGTAGAGCTTGTTGCTAAAGTTAAATATTTCTTGTTGTTTGTGATTATTATTGCTGTTGTAGTGGTTGTTGTTGTTTGTTGCTGTAGTTGTTGTAGTAGCTGATGGGCTTTTATTGGGGCATAATTTTTATTTGAATGTTACTGATGTTTGTTATTGTTGTGTGGTTGCTGATATTAGTTAGGGCTGATGCAGTTGCTGTTGTAGATTTGGGTAAATGATCGACACACGTTTGTTGAAATTCGTTTTTTTCTGCTTTTTGGGTTTTTGTATTTTATTCGATTTGTTTAGTGGTCTTTTGTTATCTTTACGAAAAATGGAAGGAAAAAGTAAAAACACTTGGACTCCTCTCGGACTACCCTAGTGGCCTGTTTATTGGTATGAAATCATTTTATTTGTTTGGTTGTGTACGCAAAACAGTGGAATGAAGTGAGGCTAATAAATGGAAAATTGGAAAACACCATGGCGCCTATGTTTAAATCCTAGCGGTGCTTACTAATGCCAAAGACATTTTTGAGCTCTTCAGCCCTGTAAGACTACATTACCAAAATGGGGTCGCCAATTTGGATACCCGTTGGGAGAAAATGCACCGGGCGATATATCCTCAAAAGAATCTGATTTCAGACTATGAAAAATTTTAAATTTTATGGTTTGCATCTCCAAACTAATAGCCCAAACCAGTAAAGAAGGGCAAAAGTCAGGCGATGCCTACTGTATAATACCCCACACCTACCCTATAAGTATTGGGTTGGATAATTTTATCCACAAGGTGGATAATTTTATCCACAAGGTGGATAATTTCATCCACAAGATGGATAATTTCATCCACAAGGTGGATAATTTTATCCAGAAGGTGGATAATGTTATCCACTAGGTGGATAATGTTATCCACAAGGTGGATAATGTTACCCACAAGATAGATAATATTATCCACAAGATGGATAATATTATCCACAAGGTGGATAATGTTATCCACAAGATGGATAATATTATCCACAAGGTGAATAATGTTATCCACAAGGTGGATAATGTTATCCGCAAGGTGGATAATGCTATCCACAAGGTGGGTTATGTTATCCACAAGGTGGATAATGTTATCAACAAGGTGGATAATGTTATCGGCAAGGTGGATAATGTTATCAACAAGGTGGATAATGTTATCCACTATGTGGATAATGTTATCAACAAGGTGGATAATGTTATCAAAAAGGTTGATAAAGTTATCAACAAGGTGGATAATGTTATTAACAAGGTGGATAATGTTATCCACAAGGTGGATAATGTTATCCACGACGTGAATATTGTTATCCACAAGTTGGATAATGTCATCCACAAGGTGTATAGTGTTATCCACAAGGTAGATAATGTTATCCACAAGGTGGATCATTTATCCACAAGGTGGATCATTTATCCACAAAGTGGATAATTTATCCACAAGGTGGATAATGTGATCTACAAGGTGGATAATGTTATCCACAAGGTGGATAATGTTATCCACGAGGTGGATAATGTTATCCACAAGGTGGATAATGTTATCCACGAGGTGGATAATGTTATCCACAAGGTGGATAATGTTATCCACGAGGTGGATAATGTTATCCACAAGGTGGATAATGTTATCCACAAGTTGGATAATGTTACCCACAAGGTGGATAATGTTATCCACAAGTTGGATAATGTTTTCCACAAGGTGGATAACATTATCCCTGATATAGCTCCCATATTTTTTAACCCCAAGAGGGGCAAAGAACTTGTTCTTAAACAAATTCTTCTTTTAATCTTGTCATCAAATCTGTGAAACCACTGTCCTGCCATAGAAAAATTCACCAGCTGGCTGGGTGGTCTGAAAAATTTTTGTTCTGCCTTAGCCGCGTTCCATTCGACATCGAACAATCCAATGGTCAAACTTAAGCATAGCCAACGATTTGTTGCTTTTGTTAGTCTTTTATTCCCACTGCGTTTTTCTACGTTTGCATTAAGATCGCGCGTTTGGTTTTAGTTTTCAACATACAACAAACTGAAATGAAATCTTTATTTCCTTTCGTGACTATAATTATGAGAGAGCTAAGGAAAAAGCAACAACAAAAACAAAGAAACTCTAAGCGAAGTTGTCGAACTAAGAAGGAGAAGCAGAAGAAGAAAACCCCACAACGAGATGAGAAATAAATGATTGTTATGTTAAGTTTCATGACCAACGATTAACAGAGAAACAGAAACCTCTCACACACACACACACACATACATGGAACATAGCCCTGCCAAAATCCCAAAAACTCTACCCAAATGCTCAACAAACACAGGGGCTTATGGCCCATGGTCCAACACAGCCAAAACTGCACCTCCATCATCGCTCAAGCAATGGCATTAAGATACAATTCAATTTTGTTTAAAATCTGAGATTGTTGCAAAGATACCGCAACAATGCGAGTACTTAGTTGCGCATGCGCTGTGAAAACGTCCGTTTAATGTTGATAACATGCAAGACAAACTCAAAGCAATTTAATAAAAATATAATTGAATTAACAAAATGGGCATATATCTATAGCTACGATGTAAAACAAACCAATTGGGAATTTGGTGGCCTTTTCATGGTATCTGTTGTTAAATGTAATGTAAGAGTTTTTCATTGGGTGGTGGAGAAAAAACTTTCGAGGAACTAAAACAAGTAAAATGGCATTAAGTTCGGCCGAACTTTGGATACCCACCACCTCGGGTATATATATATGAATCCCCGGTATATATAGGAATCCGGTAAAAATTGGATAACTTAAGCACCCAAATTAGGCACGGACATTGAGTGGTCTTATATATTGTATATGTCATTATTCAATTTTGTAGAACAAAATATTGGTCTTTTTGGTAGATATACCCAATTATAAACCGATCTGAACCATATTTAGGTCAGATGTCGGGAGATTTAAAATAACCCACTGTTTCAAATTTCAGCGAAATCGGGTAAAGCTATTATGGACTTCAGTGCCCTTATCGGCACATCGGTCTATATGGCAGCTATATCTAATTATAGTCGGATGTTGGGAGGCTTTAACCCACTCACTGTTTCAAATTTCAGCGAAATTGGGTAATAAATAAAGCTTTTATTGGCTTCAGACCCTTTATTGGGAGATCGGTCTATATGGCAGCTATACCTAAATATAGACCGACCTAATCCATATTTAGTTCAGATATCGGAAAGATTAAAATAACCCACTGTTTCAAATTTCAGCGAAATCGGGTAATAAATAAATCTGTTATGGTCTTCAGACACTTTATTTGGAGATCAGTCTATATGGCAGCTATATCTAAATATGGTCCGATCTGAACCATATTTGGGTCAGTTGCTGGGAAGTCTTAAACTACCAACGGTTTAAAATTTCAGTGAAATCGGATAAAAGATAAAACATTTATTGCCATTATACCCTTTATCGGCAGATCGGTCTATATTCAAATATAGTCCGATTTGGTCCATTCAAGAACTTAACCAGCGTGCATCAAAAAGACGTATCAGTGCCAAATTTCAGTTCAATATCGCATTTCTTGAAGGCTGTAGAGTGATTGCAACAGACGGACGGATAGATAGGACAGACACACGGACATCATTAAATCGTCTTAGAATTTTACGACGATCCGAAATATATATACATTGTAGTGTCGGAAATTCTTATTTCGTGGGTATAAAAGCGTATTCTACAATTTTTATGAGGACATTGGCATGCTAGGTGGTTGCACTGAAACCCGGATTAAGTTCCTATCCTCGTTTCGATTGGATTTCGAATAAACTTTTTATTTATGCTCCATTTCCCTCTAGTAGACGTCCTGGAGGATAAGCAGATACTGCCAATTTAAAGTTTCTATGCTAAAAAGTCGATTTTCGAGGAATAACATTTTGAACTTTTTGGAGGAGTTACTTGAATCCCACTTCTTTCCCGGAAGCTTAGTTAAGGAGATACAGCCATTTTAAAGATTTCATGGCAAAATTTCGATTTTTGATAAGTTTTCGATGAAATTTTGATAGAGTTAGAAGTTTTGAGGATTTTCGAAGAAATTTTGAATTTTTGGGAGAAGTCACTAATTAAGGCCCATTAGCCTCTTGCACGCATAGTATAGCAGATACAGCCAATTAAAAAATTCTGTTGTTAAACTTAAATTGTTGACATATTTTCGATGCAAATTTTAGTTTTTGATGGAGTCAAGAATTAAGTCCCATTCACCTCTAGGACTCATAGTTTTGGAGATAAAAAGCTTTCATGGTGTTATTGGATTTTCGAGGAAATTTTGAATTTTTGATGGATTTGAATTTAAAGCTTCTATGGTAAAATTTCGATTTTTAAGGGGTTTTGTGTTAAAATTTTGAATTTCTGATGGAGTCAGGAATAACAAGTAAAAGAGCGCTAAGTTTGGCCGGGCGGAATCTTTTATACCCTCCACGATGGATCGCATTTCTCAAGTTTTCTCTGTAGGCAAACAAATGATAATGGATAAGAATTGATATGCTATTGAAGCTATATCAAGTTATGGACAGATTCGGATTATACTTGCTTTGGATATTGGAGACCATAGTAGAAGTCTTTGGGATAAATTTCAGCCAAATCGAATAAGAATTGCGTCTTATAGGGGCTAAAAAAGTAAAAACAGAGGATGGACGGTTTATATGGGAGCTATATCAGGTTATGGACCGATTCAGATTTCATAATTGGCACTTATGTCAAAGGTTATAGAAGATGTCGTTCTACAAAATTTCAGCTAAATGGGATAAAAATTGCGCCTTATAGAGGCTCAAGAGGTATAATCGGGAGATGGGTTTTTATAAGAGAGGTTGTGAACCGATTTAGACCATACTTGGCACAATTTTTGGAAGCTATAACGAAACACCACATACAAAATTTCAGCCAAATCGGATATTATACGTTTTAAGCCTCTAGAGTTCGCAATTCTTATCTGATTTTGTTGAAATTTTGTACAACCTGATATAGCTCCCGATATTACTTCTTGGCGCAAAGGTTATCCTATTTGGCTGAAATTACTCAAAATGACTTCCACTATGGCCTCTAACAACCACACCAAGCATGGTGCGAATCGGTCTATAACCTGATATGGCTGCAACAGTAAGGCAATTTCTGTAATTTTTATTTTTGATGGGTCCATTTTCCTATGCGACGTATTTTTGATGGATTTTCGATAAAATTTTTGTTTGGAGATATAGCCAATTTAAAGCTTCACGGTAAATTTTCGATTTGTGATGGACTTTTGAATTATTTTTAAACACTCCATCAATGAGATATGGGGCATGTCTGTCTGTCTGCATTTCTGTCTGTATATTAAGACACAAGCTCTAGCATGGTTTGACCCAATCGGTATATAAATTCATATGCAAATGCAAATTGCAAATTTTGCCCATGAAAATTCCACTAAAAAACAGGGGCAAACTTCTCAAATATCAATGAGTGCAGTTCGATTCAAATTTAAGCTCAATGATAGGGGGCGTCCTTTTTATTGCCGAGTCCGAAAGGCGTGCCGCAGTGCGACACCTCTTTGGAGAGAAGTATTACATGGCATAGTACCTCACAAATGGTGCCAGCATTAGGAGGGGAAAACCACCGCTGAAAATTTTTTCTAGTCAGGATTCGAAGCCAGGCGTTTAGCGTCATAGGAGGACATGCTAACCTCTGCGCCACGGTGGCATCCTCACATAGCACTTGCATATCTATAAGACCCAATTCTAAACCGAGTTGGGGAAATTTTTTATTTTAAGGAAATAAAACAGATCACACGAAAACCTGTTCCTGACATACCTTCAACACCAAACTTGGATTAATATAATCCAAGTTTGGCATTCGTTTGGGTCAGTGGAGTGTGGAGTATGTCTATGTAATTCATATAAGCCCTTTAAAACCCTCTTTAAATACGATTCAAATAACAAAGAGAATGAATAAAAAAAAAATAATTAATTGAAAAAATTATAGCCTAGTCAAATTCATATACCAAATATTCCTTTACTACTGTCAGTTGAAAGACATTGTTTTTATATTTTTATTTTGTGCTAAATGGCCAGAATTTTTGCAGCTCCTGTCCCAAAGGGGACAAAATTGATTGTAGTTGTAAGACTAATAACTTAACATAACATGTTGGCAACAATACCAGCGACAGCTACATACAATAACCTGGTGTATGAACCGACACAAACGTCGTCGTAATATTCATATTTACAATCTAAATTATGATCTTTTAAATACACCACAATTAAATGTGCAACAACAGCGTCCCGAACAGCTGAAGCCACAAACAGCACACTGCAACATCAGCAATAACAACCTAAACTGTCAGCATTAGCTTCAGCAGGTCTAGGTCCAGCAAACCGATGTGTGTTGTAGCGCTGTTGTCAACAACGATAACCATAGCACATTATTCAGGGTAACGAAACTACCATAAAAAAGAGCAAAAAACTTGTTTAATAAAATCAAATCGTATGCTCAAAATGAGAGATCACAAATTGCACCAAAAAACTTTATATCATTTATTTCTTAGAAACAAGAAGGCTTCGGCTTCCAGCACAACAGAAGTGATCTCGTAACATAGTTTGTCGTTAGGCATTTGTAAGAAGGCATAAAGTCGGTCTATCTCATTCGCAATTTCAATTTATACTCGTCCATGATTCGTATTTTCTGAGATTAGATACAGTTGCAATCAGTTGTCAAATCAATTTGGAATTTTATGAAAATTATAGACCACTGAGGCAGTGGCACTCACTATTCATAAGTGATTTGGCACAGTGGCATGAATACTGCAATGCAATGACAATTTGTCCAACAATCACAGGCACACTTGAAAAACTAACTTAACTAACTAAAAACGATAAGATAAGATAAGAAAAGAAAAGGTAAAAATGGAAACTTAAAAAAATAAAATAAGATAAGAAAATAAAAATTAAAAAAAGTAAAATATAAAAAAAATAAAACAATTAAAAAAACATTAAGTTCGACCGGGCCGAACTTTGGATACCTCGGGTATATATGTAAATCCCATTTCGTCACAATCCGGTGTAAGTTGGATAACTTAAGCACCCAAATTCGGTACGGACATTAAGTGGTCTAATATATATGCCACTATTTAATTTTGTTGAATAAAATATTGGTCTCTTTGGCAGATATATCCAATTGTAAACCGATCTGAACCATATTAAAGTCGGATATCGTGAAGCTCAGAAAACTCACTGTTTCAAATTTCAGCGAAATCTGGTAACAAATAAAGCTTTTATGGGCTTCAGTCCCCTCATCGGCAGATCGGTCTATATGGCAGCTATATTTAAATATAGTCCGATCTAAACCAAATTAAGTTCGGATGTTGGGACGTCTTAACCTACTCACTGTTTCAAATTTCAGGAAAATCGGGTAATAAATAAAGCATTTATTGCCTTCAGACCCTTTATCGGCAGATCGGTCTACATGGCAGCTATATCTAAAGATGAACCGATCTAATCCATATTTAGGTCGGATGTCGGGAGGCTTAAAATAACCCACTATTTCAAATTTTAGCGAAATCGGTTAGAAAAAGCTTTTATGGGCTTCAGACCCTAGATCGGGAGATCGGTCCATAAGGCTGCTATATCTAAATATAGTCCGATCTGAACCATATTTTCGTCAGATGTCGGGAGGCTTAAAAAAACCCACCGATTTAAATTTCAGCAAAATCGGGTGATAAATAATACTTTTATGGGCTTCAGACCCATTATCGGGAAATCGGTCTATATGGCAGCTATATCTAAAGATGGACCGATCTAATCCATATTTAGGGCGGATGTCGAGAGGCTTTAAATAACCCACTTGCAAATTTCATCGAAATCGGGTAATAAATAAAGCTTTTATGGTCTTCAGATCCTTTATCGGGAGATCGGTCTATATTGTAGCTATATCTAAATATAGTGCGATCTGAACCATATTTGGGTCTGTTGTCGGGAAGCCTTAAACTACTCACTGTTTGACATTTCAGCAAAATTGGATAAAAAATAAAGTTTTTATGGGCATTAGACCCCTTATCGGAAGATCGGTCTATATAGCAGCTATATCCAAATATGGTCCGATTTGGCCCGTTCAAGAACTCAACGAGAGTGCATAAAAAAGACGTATCTGTGCCAAATTTCAGTTCAATATCTAAATTTTTGAAGGCTCTAGAGTGATTACAACAGACAGGCTGACAGGCACACGGACTTCGTTAAATCGTCTTAGAATTTTACGACGATCCGAAATATATATACTTTGTAGGGTCGGAAATTGATATTTCGAGGTGTGGCAAACGGAATGAATAAATGAATATACCCCGTATCCTACGGTGGGGGTAATAAAAATAAAAAGAAATATTAAAATAAAAATAAAAAAAAATGGATTAAAAAAAAATAAAATAAAACAAGTAAAAGCGTGCTAAGTTCGGCCGGGCCGAATCTTATATACCCTCCACCATGGAACGCATTTGTCGAGTTCTTTTCCCAGCATCTCTTCTTAGTCAAAAAACAGGATATAAGAAAAGATTTGCTCTGCTATTAGAGCGATATCATGATATGGTCCGGTTTGGACCACAATTAAATTATATGTTGGAGACCTGCCAATTCGAATAAGAATTGCGCCCTTTGTGGGCTCAAGAAGTAAAATAGAGAGATCGATTTATATGGGAGCTGTATCGGGCTATAGACCGATTCAGACCATAATAAACACGTTTGTTGATGGTCATGAGAGGATCCATCGTACAAAATTTCAGGCATATCGGATAATAATTGCGACCTCTAGGGGTCAAGAAGTCAAGATCCCAGATCGGTTTATATGGCAGCTATATCAGGTTATGAACCGATTTGAACCTTATTTGACACAGTTGTTGAAAGTAAAAATAAAATACGTCATGCAAAATTTCAGCCAAATCGGATAGGAATTGCGCCCTCTAGAAGCTCAAGAAGTCAAATCCCCAGATCTGTCTATATGACAGCTATATCAGGTTATGGACCGATTTCAACCATACTTGGCACAGTTGTTGGATATCATAACGAAATACTTCGTGCAAAAATTCATTCAAATCGGACAAGGATTGCACCCTCTAGAGGCTCGAGAAGTCAAGACCCAAGATCGGTTTATATGGCAGCTATATCAGGTCATGGACCGATTTGAACCATACTTATTACAGTTGTTGGATATCATAACAAAATACGTCGTGCGAAATTCCATTCCAATCGGATAAGAATTGCGCCCTCTAGAGGCTCAAGAAGTCAAGACCCAAGATCGGTTTATATGGCAGCTATATCAGGTTATAGACCGATTTGAACCATACTTGGCACAGTTGTTGGATATTATAACAAAACACGTCGTGCAAAATTTGATTCTGATCGGATAAGAATGGCGCACGCTAGAGGCTCAAGAAGTCAAGACCCAAGATCGGTTTATATGGCAGCTATATCAGGTTATGGACCGATTTAAACCATACTTGGCACAGTTGTTGGATATCATAGCAAAACACGTCATGCAAAATTTCATTCCAATCGGATAAGAGTTGCGCACTCTAGAGGCTCAAGAAGTCAAGACCCAAGATCGGTTTATATGGCAGCTATATCAAAACATGGACCGATATGGCCCATTTGCAACCCCCAACGACCTACATCAATATTAAGTATTTGTGCAAAATTTCAAGCGGCAAGCTTTACGCGTTCGATCTCTTTCGTGATTTCACATAAGGACAGACGGATGGTCGTACAAACATGGCTAGATCGGCTCGGAATATCGATACGATCAAGAATATATTGGGTTGCCCAAACAGTAATTGCGGATTTTTCATATAGTCGGCGTTGACAAATTTTTTCACAGCTTGTGACTCTGTAATTGCATACTTTCTTCTGTCAGTTATCAGCTGTTACTTTTAGCTTGCTTTAGAAAAAAAGTGTAAAAAAAGTATATTTGATTAAAGTTCATTCAAAGTTTTATTAAAAATGCATTTACTTTCTTTTAAAAAATCTGCAATTACTTTTTGGGCAAACAATATATACGTTATGGGGTCGCAGATCAATATTTCGAGGTGTTTCGAACGTAATGACTAGGTTAGTATACCCCTATCCTATGGTGGTGGGTATAAAAATTGCCAAAAATTGCAATTTATTAGATTTTCTCTACACTACAATACTTTTCTCTCAATACATAATCATTGTAATACATTTTCTATGTTGTTCACTTTGAGATTTGCTCAATCCACTGCACTGTCTCATTGATGGCATTCAAAAACTGTTTTGATCCTCAGGTTTACATTTTTGTTTTTGCTTAGCAAAGTTTCTTCAATAAATTTCATTTAACAAATAACCGTTGTCACATTTTGTGCCAAATGTTAGCAGCTCGAAGCAATGTGAGCAGCAGCAGCAGCTGCCTCACTGTACATATTTTCCCTCTCAATGTCGTTTATTGTTGTTGTTATTATTTTAAAATAGACAACCGTGGAAAATCACACAATGTCTACCAAATATTTTATTAAGTGAAGGGTACGTGGACATGTCCAGATATAAACAACACTAACGAAACATGATTGGTTGTTATTGTTATGCATTTTGTTGTCTACTGCTTATGTAGTTTTTTTTTTCTAATTTCAACATGGCAGACTGTATGGTAACAAATGCTAGTGGCTCAGCAATTAGCGTAGAGAAGAAAATTTTGTATTTTATGTCTTGTGGATGGATGCAAGGAAAGATTTTGTAAATGAGAGAAAAAATCTCGGTTCAATGAGTTTGATGAACACAATTAACACACTATTAACCAATATACCCAATATCAGCTTTTTGCCAATATTTATGCACAATGGCCCTATAATAATGTAGTACTAACTTTGAAAATTTTCATTCAAAAGACTTAAGAAACGAACCTTATTTTATAATGGGCTAGGCTAACACCTCAGGTTTGTTTCTTAAGTCTTTTGAATTGATTTTCTTTTTTACTTCAAAAGACTTAAGAAACGAACCTTATTTCATATTAGGCCAGGCTTACACATCAGGTTTGTTTCTTAAGTCTTTTGAATTGATTTTCTTTTTTACTTCAAAAGACTTAAGAAACGAACCTTATTTCATAATAGGCTAGGTTTGTTTCTTAAGTCTTCTGAATTGATTTTCTTTTTGTACATCAAAAGACTTAAGAAACGAACCTTATTTCATAATAGGCTAGGCTAACACCTTAGGTTTGTTTCTTAAGTCTTTTGAATTGATTTTCTTTTTTAATTCAAAAGACTTAAGAAACGAACCTTATTTCATAATAGGCTAGGTTTGTTTCTTAAGTCTTTTGAATTGATTTTCTTTTACACTTCAAAAGACTTAAGAAACGAACCTTATTTCATAATAGGCTAGATAATAGACACATCAGGTTTGTTTCTTAAGTCTTCTGAAATGATTTTTTTTCTTAATGTAAAATTTTAAAATATTTTGGAGAAAACCGTAGCACGATGAAGGCCGGGGTTCAAATCCTGGCGAGAATATCAGAAAATATTTTCATTGATGGTTATCCCTTCCTAATGCTGGCGACATTTTTAAAGTACTATGCCCAAAAAGGTGTCGCACTGCGGCACGCCATTCGGGCTCGGATATAAACTTTACTCGCACAGCTCTCATTGATATGTGAGAAGTTTGCCCCTATACTTGAAAGGAAGTTTCGTGGACAAATTTGCAATATATTCACAAAGGTCTCTAAATCAATATCCACATTCATTCAATTGAAAGAGTGTGGACTTTAATAAAAAAAAGAAAAAGACTTAGGAATCAAGACTTAAACGACAATTGACTTTAATTTAAGGTTCGTTTCTTAAGTCTTTCTTATCAATATTTTTTAAGCCAATATTTAATTGAGTGCGTTATTTTCAATATGTATAGTTTTTTTATTTAACTGACCATACATTTTCTAAATTGATTCAATCAATATAAATGATAAAAATCACAAAAATCTGCCGAAATTCCAAGACTCACTTACATAACTTACCAGTTCTCCCAGTTTCGTTTTATATGCCGTCTCGAACGATTCAACGGATCCCCTCTTCACATATGAGTTGCGTGAAGAAATTTAGCTAAACCCATAACGGACCACAACGTTATAACATTTAAGCAGCAATCAAAATGAAATGTCAGTTTAGCTGGTATTGCGAATTGCATTGAATTGAATGAAATGGACAGGAATTGGATTTGAAATTCAAAAATTGAATGATTGAAATGAAATGCAATGCAATGCAATGTGTATGCGCACAACCAATATGCACAACATGTAGCGATATTTAGTTAACATATTTTTGCATCTGGCAAATGGCACAATAACCACACAAAATAACAACAACGACAACAGCAGCAACAGCCACACAATGTCGAATTGAATCGAATCGAAACGAATGGAATGGATTCGAATAAATAATAACTATTTTTTGATAGCCCATACGCATTGTAATGCAAAATGTTTTTATTGACTGAATGTGAGTCTCAACCAACGGTGTTTAATGCTGTTGTCATGCTTTATTAGTAGCATAGAGACTCAAACTATTACAGTAGGCTTTGACGACAGGTTTCTATTTAATCTATCAAAAAACGAAATTTTATTAGGTAAACTTTTAATTAGATGTATCCACTAAACTGTGAGCTCTGGAGAAAATGTGGCCTTAATTCGTGAATCCTTCAGTTCAATTAAGAATTTCAGCGTTAATCCATTAAAAATCGAAATTTCACAAAAAAATCTTCAATTGATTGAAAGTATATGTCCTAGAGGACACATAATTTAGGACACCATAAACAATTCAAAATTTCTTTGAAAATCCATCACAAATCTAAATTTCACCATGAGAAGTTAAAATTTATTGTATCTCCTAAACTAAGCACAAAATCCAAATTTTGCCCATGAACATTTCACTGAGGAACAGGGGCACATATCAATGAGTGCAGTCCGATTCAAGGTTAAGCTCAGTGATAAGAGGTCTCCTTTTTATAGCCGAGTCCGAATGGCGTGCCGCAGTGAAACACCTCTTTGGAGAGAAGTTTTACATGGCATAATACCTCACAAATATTGCCAGCATTAGGAGGGGAAAACCACCGCTTTTTTTTTGATGGTCTCGCCAGGATTTGAACCCAGGCGTTCAGTGTCATAGGCACACATGCCAACCTCTGCGCAAAGGTGTCCTCCAAACTATGCATCCCATTCATTCAAAATTTCATAGAAATTCCATGAAAAATAGGAAATCCACTATACAAACGTTAAGTTGGTTGTATCTCCTTAACTATGTGTCTTCCAATACGCTATGGACCTTAATTCATGACTTACTTCAAAAACTCAAAATTTTATTGAAAATCTTTCAAAAATCAAAGGCAAAGGAAAGGCACTTCGCAAGTAGTGTAGGTATCACTGCCTATACACCAAATAGCACTGGCAGCATCAGCCGATGGCTGATTTCAGTGCAGAGAACAAATAATTTCGGCAAAATTGTGATTAATTTCAAGTTTTTTGCCTGTTAGGACGAAGATCATCTTATTTTCCAATTTTTGTTTGTTTCTCTTTCGAGACGAGTTTGTTGCTATTGGCATTGTTGGATTTGAATAAGGGAAGTAAGATTTTATTGTTTTTTTTATTGCGCTTGTGAATCAATTCGTCTTTAAGAGTCCTGTTCGAATTCAGATGTGTGTTGGGTTTGTATGAAAAGCACTACGATCTATTTGACAAATTCTGCTGATGAGGATTCTTGGCGAATCAGAAATCGCTATACTAATAATCCATCAAATGCTTTTAAGCAACGTCACACATTTTGTCTAACTTTTGAAAGTTTTTTTGCAGCGCTTTTCTGGAATAGAAAGCAAAGAACGATATGGTCGGAAGCCGGACAAAATCCTGCATAGAGTCTAAATAAAATTTTAAGACCAAAAAAGAAAACGAAAACAGACACAAAACGAAAACTTTAACTTGGCTGTACAACCTGTATCTTCTAAACCAAGCATCCTAATCACTTTACCAGACAAGTAAAAAGTCGATCAGTTTGGCCGGGCCGAACTTTCGATACCCACCACCTCGGGTATATATGTAAGCCACCTTTCGTCATAATACGGTGAAAACTAAATAATACATGCCCCCATAGCAGCTTTATCGAAATATGGTCCGATTTGACAAAATTCGGCTTGAATATTGAATGGTCTAATAAGCATAAATCATTGTTCAATTTTGTAAAACAAAATATTGGTCTTTTTGGTTGCTATATCCAAATATAGACCGATCTGAACCATATAGGACACAGATGTCGAAAAGTCTAACATTAGTCACCATGCCATATTTCAGCGAAATAGGATTATAAATGAGCCTTTTATGGGGTCAATACTTTAAATCGAGAGATCGGTCTACATGGCAGCTAAAGGGTGATTTTTTTGAGGTTAGGATTTTCATGCATTAGTATTTGACAGATCACGTGGGATTTCAGACATGGTGTCAAAGAGAAAGATGCTCAGTATGCTTTGACATTTCATGATGAATAGACTTACTAACGAGCAACGCTTGCAAATCATTGAATTTTATTACCAAAATCAGTGTTCGGTTCGAAATGTGTTCATTCACCGTAACGTTGCGTCCAACAGCATCTTTGAAAAAATACGGTCCAATGATTCCACCAGCGTACAAACCACACCAAACAGTGCATTTTTCGGGATGCATGTGCAGTTCTTGAACGGCTTCTGGTTGCTCTTCACTCCAAATGCGGCAATTTTGCTTATTTACGTAGCCATTCAACCAGAAATGAGCCTCATCGCTGAACAAAATTTGTCAAAATTTGAACACATTTCGAACCGAACACTGATTTTGGTAATAAAATTCAATGATTTGCAAGCGTTGCTCGTTAGTAAGTCTATTCATGATGAAATGTCAAAGCATACTGAGCATCTTTCTCTTTGACACCATGTCTGAAATCCCACGTGATCTGTCAAATACTAATGCATGAAAATCCTAACCTCAAAAAAATCACCCTTTATAAACAAATCTGAACCGATCAGGACCAAACTAAAGAGTGATGACGAAGGTGCTAACACAGCACACTGTCCCGAATTTCGGCGATATCGTACAAGAAATGCGTCCTTTATGGGCCCAAAACCTTAAATCGAAAGATCGGTCTGTAAGGCAGCTATGTCCAAATATGGACCGATCTGACCCAAATTGAAGAAATATGACGAGGGGCCTAAGACAACTCACAGTCCAGTACTTTGTCGACATCGAACAATAAATGCGCGTTTTTTGGGGCCTAGGCCTTGAATCTAGAGACCAGTCTATGTGGCAGCTATAACCAAATCTGGACCGATCTGAGCCAAATTGAAGAAAAATGTCGAGGGGCCTAACACAACTCACTGTCCCAAATTTCTGCGAAATCGGAAAATAAATGCGCCTTTTATGGGCCCAATACTTTCAATCGAGAGATAGGCCTATATGGTAGCTATATTCAAATATGGACCGATCTGCCCCAAATTAAAAAAGATGTCTAAGGCCCTAACACAACTCACTGTCCCAAATTTGGGCGACATGGTACAAGAAACGCGCATTTTATGGGCCCAAAGCCTTAAATCGAGAGATCGGTCTATATGACAACTTTATCCAGATTTGGACCGATCGGATCCAAATTCAAGAAGGACGTTGAAAGGCCTCACACAACGCACTGTCCCAAATTCCAGCAAAATCGGACAATAAATTTGGCTTTTATGGGCCCAAGACCTTAAATCGAGAAATCGGTCTATAGGGGAGCTATATCCCAATCAGGAACGATCTGAGCCAAATTGACGAAGGATGTCGAAGGGCCTAACACAACTCACTGTCCCAAATTTCAGCAAAATCGGATAATAAATGTGACTTTTACGGGCCTAAGACCCTAAATCGGAGGATCGGTCTATATGGCAGTTATATCCAAATCTGTCTCGATCTGGGCCAAATTGAAGAAGGATGTCGAAGGGCCTAACACAACTCACAGTCCCAAATTTCAGCGATATCGTACAAGAAATGCGCCTTTTATGGGCGCAAACCCTTAAATAGAGAGATCGGTCTATTTGGCAGCTATATCCAAATCTAGACCGATCTGGGACAAATTAAAAAACGATGTCAAAGGGCCCAACATAACTTACTGTCCCGAATTTTGACAAAATCAGACAATAAATGCGCTTTTTATGGACCCAAGACCTTAAACCGGCGGATCGGTCTATATGGGGGCTATAGCGAGATAAAGTTCGATATAACCCATCTTCGAACTTAACTTGCCTATTGAAAAAAAAAGAATCTTTGCAAAGTTTCAGCTGAATATCTTTATTTTCAAAGACTGTACCGGGATATTTCGATGTGTTGCAAACGGAATGACAAAATGCATTTACCCCCATCCTTCGGTGGTGGGTATAAAAATTTAAAACTTCATCGTAAATCCGCCAAAATCGTAATTTTATCACGAAAACTTTAAATTGGCTGTATCTCTTAAACTAAGCGTCGTAGTGGTAAATGGGCCTTTATTCGTGACTTCATCAACAAAAATTTGAAATTTCATAGAAAAACCAAAAAATTTTAATTTTGCCATAAAAATTTTAATTGCTTATATCTTCTAAACTAAGTGTCCTAGAGGAGAATGGGCCTTTGTTCATGACTCTTTCAAAAGAATTTAAAATTTCTTAGAAATTCCATAAAAATATAAATTTTGCCATAAAAATTTTAATTGCCTGTATCTCCTTAACTAAGCGCCCAAGAGGAGAATGGACCTTTATTCATGATTCCATCAAAAAAATTTAAATTTCATAGAAAATCCTTAAAATTTAAAATTTTCCATAAAAATTTTAATTGCTTGTATCTCCTAAACTAAGCATCCTAGAGGAGAATGGGCCTTCATTCACGACTCCAACCAAAAAAAAATTTTTTAAATTTCTTAGAAAATCCATAAAAATATAAATTTTGCCACAAAAATTTTAATTGCCTATATCTCTTAAACTAATCGTCCTAGAGGAAAATGGGCCTTTATTCATGACTCCTTCAAAAAAATTTTAAATTTCTTTGAAATTCCATAAAAATATAAATTTTGTCACAAAAAGTTTTTACTGGCTGGATCTCCTAAACTAAACGTCCTTGAGGAAAATGGGCCTTTTTTCATGACTCCTTCAAAATTCTTTAAATTTCTTAGAAATTCCATAAAAATATAAATTTTGCCACAAAAATTTTTACTGGCTGGATCTCCTAAACTAAACGTCCTAGAGAAAAAGGGCCTTTATTCATGACTCCATCAAAAAATTCACAATTTCATCAAAATCCATTAAAAATCGAAATTTCACCATAAAAACTTTAAATTAGCTGTATCTCCTTAACTAAGCTTCCTAGATAGAAATTGCCATAGAAATTTTAATTGCTTGTATCTCCTAAACTAAGCGTCCTAGAGGAGAATAAGCCTTTGTTTACGACTCCATCAAAAAAATTTTAATTTCGTAGAAAATCCATAAAAATATATATTTTGCCATAAACATTTTAAATGTCTGGATCTCCTAAACTAAACGTCCTAGAGGAAAATGGGTCTAAATTCATGACTTCATCAAAAATTTCACAATTTCATCAATTTCAATCCATTAGAAATCGAAATTTCACCATAAAAACTTTGAATTAGCTATATCTCCTTAACTAAGCTTCTAGGGAGAAATGGGTTCATTTTAATGAAAAATCCATTAAAAATGGAAAAATTCAAAATTTCATTGAAAATCCCAATTTCACCCTAAAAGTCTTAAATTGGCTCTGTCTCCTAAACTAAGCGTCCTAGAGGCAAATGGGCCTTAAATAGTGACTCCATTAAAAACTTCAAATCTTGATCGAAGATCCTTAAAATTTTACCATGGCATCTTTAAATAGGCTTTATCTTAAACTTTCTTCTCTTTTTGACCCCATCTAATAAACGCATGCAAATTCATCCTATCAAGCGAACGAATGACTAAAAATCAAATAAAACTGCTAAGCATGCGCACTGAGCATAGTCGCAAAATGTCACTTGTGTGATGTGTCAGCGATTGCGCGACTGTTTCACTTTGTGGGGATACAATTTGAAAAAAAAAAAACAACAACTACAAAAATATGAAAAACAAAAACAAATAGTGATATTAACAAACAACTCAGACCTGTAACAAATCTCCAACTTACAACCAGCCCGTCATATATCGATGGCTGTCACATGGCAGATGTTGTTGTCTGAGCCATAAAAAAAAAACAGAAACATTTTGAAAATTTTGCAATAAAAAATAAAACATAGCAGCCAGCGTAGAGGAAACCCGAATGCAAGCAAGAAATCAGCATTGTCACGTTATATTCATGTAAATTTAATTAAAACTGAAAATGTAAACAATAAAACTGATTTACGAGCGAATGTGAACAAAACAGGCAAATCATCAAAAACACATCAAATGAACAAATTGTGTAGAATATGGTGGTGGGTGGGGGTATTTATGCTAAAAAAAATGAAAGTGATTGACAAGGGGGAATAAGGAAATTAAATTAAAAGTAAAAATTATTGGAAGGACTTTTCAAAGAACAACATTAATAGTAATCAAGCAAAAAGGCCTTTCCTTGTGACAAGGTTGCCCACATCGCCTAATTGTGTTACCCTCAAGATTGATTGTATAACATGTCGTTGATATGTGCAATCAAAAACGCAGTCAATGCCAATGACAAAGCCAGGAATAGAAACAAGATCCTCAAATCTCTGACTTGGTCGGTTAGTGGTAAACTATGCAGCGCCAGTATGGACTCGCCTGCTAAGCAACATGTAAGGGTCTAAAATGCAGTGCTGTTAGAATGCCATTCTACAAACATCGACAAGTTGTCTCTTTGCTTCTTCATCAGAAGACAAAGATCCTATCAATAAGGTAGTGGACAGTTTTAGCCACAGTCATCCATATCAATTCCATACCAACCCTTGGATAATCCACCAGCGCTACAAGAAAGAGAGATCCTAAATCAGCATTCGCTAGCAAATGTTAGCGAAAACATTCAACAGCAACCCAGTCAAAGCTGTTACCCTCAGCCGCCCATAACAACTGATGATATCTCAAAAGACTAAAACTTAAAAGAATTTCCACCAAAGACAAAATTTTATTAAAATTTCATTAACTTTTTCCATAAACATAGTGTCATGGGTACATACGACCTTCGCCCTGGCTTATGTCCACCTGTTCTGAAATGTTTATTCTTAGCCTGTATAACATCATTAAACTTAAATAGTTTTCAATGTAAACAAAAGTCATGTTCTTTGCAACTGAGAAAAAGAACACTGCAATTGTCACAGAATAAATAAGAAGGAAAACATTTCAATGTTCCACACCACTGGAATGGTTACAGTCACTTGGTTGTCCTTTAGGAATTTTCAAGTACAAGAACATGGACAGGGTGAACTGCGAACATAGACTTTAAGGCTATAATGGTAATGTTGGCGAATTATTGCCACAGTTTGTTACTCACCATACTCAAGGGGAGAGTCAATCACAAACAAGTTAAAAATGAGTAACCTTCGATCTGGCCGAAATTTATATACCCTACAGAATGGGTTTTCTTCCCAAAACAGTTGAATACTTCGAAAAAAAACTTTGCTTTCTATTATGAGAATTTTTGGAATTTAACCTTAAGTTTCGCAACATTAGGGAAGAGGTCTGCAGACTTTATAACAAAGCACATCGTAAACAAGGCATTAAGTTCGGCCGGGCCGAACTTTGGATACCCACCACCTCGGGTATATATGAAAACCACCTTTCGTCATAATCTGGTGAAAAATGCATAATTTTTGCCCACAAAGCAGCTATATCGAAATATGGGCCGATTTGGATCAAATTTGGCACGGACATTGAGTGGTCTAATAAGAACAAGTCATTGTTCAATTGTGTATAACAAAAAATTGGTCTTTTTAGTAGCTTTATCTAAAAATAAACCGATCTGAACCATATACGAAACAGATATCGAAAAGCCTAACATGAGTCACTATGTAAAATTTCAGCGAAATCTAATTATAAATGAGCCTTTTAGGGGCCAAGACTTTAAGTCGAGAAATCGGACTATATGGCAGCTATATCCAAAACTGAACTGATCTGAGCCAAATCGAAGAGGGATGTCGAAGGGCCAAACACAACTCACTGTCCCAAATTTCGGTGACATCGGACAATTAATGCGCCTTTTATGAGCCCAAGACCTTAATTCGAGAGATCGATCTATATGGCAGCTATTTCCAAATCTGGACCTATCTGGGCCAAGCTGCAGAAAGATGTCGAGGGGCCTAACACAAGACACTGTCCCAATTTTCGGCGAAATCGGGCAATAAATGCACCCTTTATGGGTCCAAGACCTTAAGTCGAGAGATCGGTCTATATGACAGCTATATCTAATTCTGGACCGAGCTGGGCCAAGTTGCAGGAAGATTTCGAAGGGCCAACTACAACTCACTGTCCCTAATTTTGGCGAAATCGGACAATAAATTCGCCTTTTATGGCACCAAAACCCTAAATCGAGAGATCGGTCTATATGAAGCTATTTCCAAATCTGGACCGATCTGGGCCAAGTTGCAGAAAGATGTTGAGGGGTATAACACAACTCGCTGCCCCAAATTTCGACAAAATCTGACAATAAATGCCTCTTTTATGGACACAAAACCTTAAATCGAGAGATCGGTCTGGACCGAGCTGGGCCAAGTTGCAGAAATATGTTGAGGGGTATAACACAACTCGCTGTCCCAAATTTCGACAAAATCTGCCAAAAAAAAGTCATCTCTTATGGACCCAAAACCTTAAATCGAGAGATCGGTCTACATGGGAGCTATATCCAATTCTGGACCAAGCTGGGAGTTGCAGAAAGATGTCGAGGGGCCTAACACAAGTCACTGTCCCAAATTTCGGCGACATCGTACAATAAATACGCCTTTTATGAGCCCAAATCCCTAAATCGAGAGATCGGTCTATAAGGCAGCTATATCCAAATCTGGATCGATCTTGGCAAAATCGATCTAACACAACGCCCTGTCTCAAATTTCGCCGACATGGGACAATAAATGCGCCTTTTATGGATCCAAAACCTTAAAACGGGAGATCGGTCTATAAGGCAGCTATATCCAAATCTAAACCGATCTGGGCCAAGGTGCAGAAAGATGTCGAAGGGCCTAGCACAACTCACTGTCCCAAATTTCGGCGACATCGGGAAACAAAGGCGCCTTTTATGGACCCAAAACCTTAAATCGAGAGATCGGTCTAAATGACAGTTATATCCAAATCTGGACCGATCTGGGCCAAATTGCAGAAAGATGTCGCAGAAACTCGCTGTCCCAAATTTCGACAAAATCTGACAATAAATGCGCCTTTTATGGACCCAAAACCTTAAATCGAGAGATCGGTCTATATGACAGCTATATCCAATTCTGGACCGAGCTGGGCCAAGTTGCAGAAAGATGTCGAGGAGCCTATCACAACTCCCTGTCCCAAATTTCGGCGACATCGGACAATAAGTGCGCCTTTTATGAGCCCAAGTCCCTAAATCGAGAGATCGGTCTATATGACAGCTATATCCAGATGGATCGAGCTGGGCCAAGTTGCAGAAAGATGTTGAGGGGTATAACACAACTCGCTGTCCTAAATTTCGACAAAATCTGCCAAAAAAAGTCATCTCTTATGGACCCAAAACCTTAAATCAAGAGATCGGTCTAAATGACAGCTATATCCAAATCTGAACCGATCGAGGCCAAATCGAAGAAAGATTTTGATAATAAATGTGGCTTTTATGGACGTAAGACCTTAAATCGGCGGATCGATCTATATGGGGACTATATCAAGATATAGCCTATGGACAACAAGTAAAAGCATGCTAAGTTCGGGCGGGCCGAATCTTATATACCCTCCACCGTGGATCGCATTTGTCGAGTTCTTTCCCCGGCATCTCTTCTTAGGCAAAAAAAAGGATATAAGAAAAGATTTGCTTTACTATTAGAGCGATATCAAGATATGGTGCGCTTTGGTCCACAATTGAATTATATGTTGGAGACCTGTGTAAAATATCAGCCAATTCGAATAAGAATTGCACACTTTGGGGGCTCAAGAAGTAAAATAGAGAGATCGATTTATATGGGAGCTATATCGGGCTATAGACCGATTCAGACCATAATAAACACGTATGTTGATGGTCATAGGAGAATCCGTCGTACAAAATTTCAGGCGAATCGGATAATAATTGCGACCTCTAGAGGCTCAAGAAGTCAAGATCCCAGATCGGTTTATATGGCAGCTATATCAGGTTATGAACCGATTTGAACCTTATTGAACACAGTTGTTGAAAGTCAGAATAAAATACGTCTTGCAAAATTTCAGCTAAATCGGATAGGAATTGCGCCCTCTAGAAACTCAAGAAGTCAAGTCCCCAGATCTGCTCATATGACACCTATATCAGGTTATGAACCGATTTGAGCCATACTTGGCACAAGTGTTGGACATCATAACAAAATACCACGTGCAAAATTTCATTCCAATCGGATAAGAATTGCGCACTCTAGAGGCTCAAGATTATCAAGACCCAAGATCTGTTTATATGACAGCTATATCAGGTTATGAACCGATTTGAACGATAGTTGGAACTGTTATTGGATATCATAACAAAACACGTCGTGCAAAATTTCATTCCAATCGGATAAGAATTGCGCCCTCTAGAGGCTCAAGAAGTCAAGACCCAAGATCGGTTTATATGACAGCCACATCAGGTTACAGACCGATTTGAACCATACTTGACACAGTTGTTGGATATTATAACAAAACACGTCGTGCAAAATTTCATTCCAATCGGATAAGAATTGCGCACTCTAGAGGCTCAAGAAGTCAAGACCCAAGATCGGTTTATATGGCAGCTATATCAGGTTATGAACCGATTTCAACCATACTTAGCAGAGTCATTGGAAGTGGTACCAAAACACCACGTGGAAAATTTAAGTCAAATCGCATAATATCTGCGCCCTGTAGTGGCTCAAGAAGTCAAGATCCAAGATCGGTTTATATGACAGCTATATCAAAACATGGACCGATTTGGCCCATTTACAATACCAACCGACCTACACTAATAAAAATCATTTCAAGCGGAAATGATTCGAGAGTTAGCGTGCTTTCGACAGACAGATGACGGACGGACATGGCTAGATCGTCTTAGATTTTTACGCTGATCAAGAACATTTGTTCTTTATGGGGTCTTAGATGCATATTTCGAGGTGTTACAAACAAAATGACAAAATTAGTATACCCTCCACCATAGGATGGGTAGGATGTATGCATCACAGTGTGTGTATTGAAAAGGAGCTTGATTGTTATAGCCAAGCTTAAGAGGAATGCCACAGATAGACAAATTTTTCGAGAAAAGTTTTTTAAGACTGAAGTGGTCATACATTTCGCCAACATTTATAAGAGAGATGACTACCTTGGACAATTTTTTGATATTCTCTTACACAGGTGTAAATCAGTAAAACTCCCTTTCACTTGGACCAGGAACTAAACCCAATGTTTACTTAATGTTGCAAATCGTATGACAATCTCTATATATCCCCTACTATGTAGGGGCAAGCATAAGAATTCCCAAAAGACTCATTTAACATCAACTACCGACAGCGCAAACAAAAATGAGGCAATTTGGAGAAGATCTAGAGTCTAGTATGGGATGAGCAGCAGAATAATGCTGGTAAGTAGAAAAACATCTTGGGCAAAAAAAAAAAAAAACAAAAAAATCCCATATGCACCAACATTCGCAGAATGTCTACAACATTTTGGCAGTACGAAAGGACACAATGACAACAGCCACCAGAAAACATTGCCCGCTATGTTTGTTGTATGTCTATGGATTTTTACAAAACCGAAAGCTACACAACTGCTGCATGTTGTGGTTAAAAGGAAAAATTTCAATTAATTTTTCTTTTTCTTGTCGTTGTGGATGTTTTTTCAAAAACAAACATCAAAACAAAACATACACATACGACTATAACCCACCTTAAGCGAAAGGTGATCTGGCCAATGACTGTTATGGCAAAATCCAAGAAATAAAAAAAACAACAACTAAAACGTGCAACTACTGGCGTCTGATTGTCTAAAAAAAACAACTCTTATTCATTATGCATTAACAAAGTACAACAATAATACGGATCATCGACAACAACAACAGCAAAAACAAATCAAAAGCCAAGCTGCAGTTACCAACATATCGAAAAACAACAAAGACCCGATCATGTGTTATGCAGCCAGTTGCGCATGCTCTTTGTGGCTTATGTGCGCAATTTCAAGTGAACAAAAAATGCAACCAACTTCTGGGCAAAACACACACACATACACACACACACACTTACAAATAATTGCAAAACAAATAGACCTCTAGCTAATAGTGTAGTGGAAAAAAGCCTGAAAATTAACATCTTCTGCTTAAGCCAACCCAACCCGCAACTTCAACTCATCATTATAGGCAGAACAAACTTGACTCGCAATACCACAATAAACCAAAACGACCATACAGCAACGAAATCGAAATCAAGCATCTTGTTTTTTGTGCCATGATCACGATAATCCTTTCGCTTATCTACAAAGATGTTGTATTAGGACAGTAGGTTGTAGAGAATATGAATGCAAATCAAAGGAATACAACATTTGTCTCCCAACACCATGTTGTAATAGAATTATAATTAAACCAAGTTAAAGTTTAATTTCGATACCTATTGAAATGTCAAATAGAATCTTGGAAGATTTTCCTACGATAGGACAACAAATTTGGATTTCCACATCCTTAAAAGGCCATATCGGATAAAAGATTATATGGGAGTTATATCGAAACCTGTGCAAATTTTGAGGACACACACTGGGACGTCAAATGGAACATCTCACGCCCTATATTGTAGAGATGTGACATTTTTGCTTTTACTGCCTTAAAAGTCCATATCGATAAAAGTTCATATCGATAAAAGTCCATATCCATCTTAATATCTCTTCTTATAAATAAAATTCAATTTTTTTGTTTGTTTGTCGGTTTGTTTGTTTGTTCCGTATAAACTCAAAAACGGCTAAACCGATTACTTTGGGGGGTGGGGGGGAGCGGACCTTCCCCTTACCTCAAAAGTACTACCCAAAAATAAAAGTGGACCGATCGTGATAAAATGGGATTCAAATGAAAGGTATATAGCGTGCAAAGAGCTGATAGATTACGTTGTGGGGGCGGCACCGCTCCGTATGTGAGAAACAACCTGAATACTCAGTTACGTATAAAGTATAACCCAGGTGGCCCAATTGAGTACGTGTTTGTTGAGGTGTATGCTGCCGATAACAAGCTCCTAGTGGACAACCGTACGGATACGCGAGATTTTTTTTCTGTCCTTGAACGCCTCTCTCTCTTGCTTACTCAGACATTGTGGTTGCTGGGGACTTCAACTCTAACGTTTTACAGGACACGGTCTTGACGTTTGAAATGTCTTCCTTGGAGCTTTTGCCTGTCAATTCAACGATTCCCACGCATTTTTCCGCATCCTCCAGCATGCTACTCGATCTGTACTTTGTTAGTGACACTTCTAAAGTCCTATACGACCAACTGTCAGCCTCATATTTTTCGAACCATGACTTGATCTTTTCATGTTATGAATTTGAGCTCACCAGGACTCGGGAAACTTATTCATATAGAGATTTTGCATGTCTCGACCATGATTTTTTGCTTTCGAGTGCTGAGCTCATCGACTGGGATCTGATATTTCGTATGGAAACTATCGATGAACAAACTGACTTTCTACAGAGGAATATCCGTGACCTACAGGAACTAACGGTTCTCCCGGGGTATTCATTCGGCTATTCACGAGAGGAATATGTCGCATCGCAGGTGGAGACGTTTCAGGATGCCTGAGTTACATGATGCCTTTCGCTCAGCAATGAGACCACGTCAATAAGTTGATTAAGATAGCGAAGAAAGACTACTATTACAGACGCTTTACTTTTGCAATAGGCTCCAAGAGAACGTGGAAGGTTATTCGATACATAGGAATTGGGAAAGATACTAATAGATGTTAAACAAACTTGGACATCAATGGGCATAACGATGCCTTTGTTAATGTCCCACAGATCCCAGTTGATTCCAATTTCTATGGCTTCAATATCTCCCCCTTTCTCGATGACGACTCTGGTTTTGACATCAGCTGTATTGGTCCCACCGATGTCCTTGAGTGTGTCGCAACTGTAAAGTCTAACGCTGTCGCATCTGATGGCATTGATCCTAGATTTGTAAGACTCTTGCTCCCCCTTATTATTCCTCAAGTAACCTATGTTTTCAATAGGATTTTGACCACGAGTTACTTTCCATTAGCGTGGAAACATGCCAAAGTCATCCCACTGCCTAAAAATTCCAAGGAATATAGACCAATTGCGATTCTTTGTTACTTGTCAAACGTCTTTGAGAAATTGTTGTTTTTTTTGCAAATGTCGTCTTTTGTCAACGAGAACTCTTTGTTATATGTGAGACAGTCCGGGTTTGACCTAACCCCAGCTGCGTAACTGCCTTGGCAGAGGTCACTGAGAGGATCAGGGCCAATTTGGAGAATGACAAGATAAATTTCCTTGTTCTTCTTGATCATTCTAAGGCATTTGACACTGTGGATCATTCCTTGTTATGTGATAAGATGAGACATCTTTACAATTTTTCTTCTACGTCCGTTCGTCTTATTTTGTCATACCGCACTCAGTCCGTCAGTTATAAGTCTTCTGTATCGTCACCTCTGCTTGTTTTAAAAGGTGTTTCTCAGGGATCAATTCTGGGATTTCGCCAGATCTATTAGAGCTAAAAAAATCATTCCCAAAAATTATCGGAGGCTTGTTTCTGAATGGCATATGTTCATATTCGTTGTACGTCTCTGGAACTCACTTCCTAACGATCTGCAATTACTCAGTAACTCGGCAACATTTAAAACCAGACTTTGGAAACATTTTACTGCATTAAGTTGATGAATGTTAAGACTCATTTATTTATTTTTATTATTTTTTTTTTATACTTACCTTAATTTCTTTTTTTTTCGGATCAACTATGTCTATTAATTCCTCTTTAATTGATAAATTCATTTTTGTTTTTTTCTTTTTAATTCAAATCTACAAAGCCACAAATGTTAGTTTTGTTCCGTTAGTAAATTATTCATTCAAAATCTGTGATGTATTGTATAGCTATAGATTCTTAGTTTTAAGTATTTACTATATACAATTGTTGAAGATATTACCCGCACTTTAATTATAAGAATTTTATATTCTTGTTGTGCGGGTGTAAATAAAATTACAAATGAAATGTATTCATGAGTGGAGTACGAATTTCCAAAAGCCCTTAAAATAGGTTTATTTGACGATCATGACAATATGGGACTCAAATGAAAGGTATTCGGGAGTAGATTACTAATATAGTCAGTAGGTAGGAATAGGCTTTATAATTTATTGATAACAGAAGGGGGCGGTCCCTCCACCGATAACCCAAAAACACCACCCAAAATCAAAAGTGGACCGATAAGGACAATATGGGTATCAAATGAAAAGTATGCGGAAGTAGATGACGAATCTGGCGTACAAATTCATGTCGAAGAATGAATTTGTATGCCAGATTCGTTAATGTGGCTAATGTGCCCATTTTGGGCACGGATGTACGGGACTCGGTTTGTTTGTTCCGTATAGACTAAAAATCCGATTTTCTTGAAATTTTCGCTTATTTTGTAGGTTGCTCTGGAAGGAAACATAGGCTATATAATTTTTCGGTATCGGAAGCGGACGCACCCTTCCCCTTATGCCAAAAACACAACCCAAAATCAAAAGTGGACCGAGCGGGACAATATATTGGGTTGCCCAAAAAGTAATTGCGTATTTTTTAAGAGAAAGTAAATGCATTTTTAATAAAACTTAGAATGAACTTTAATCAAATATACCTTTTCTACACTTTTTTCTAAAGCAAGCTAAAAGTAACAGCTGATAACTAACAGAAGAAAGAATACAATTACAGAGTCACAAGCTGTGAAAAAATTTGTCAACGCCGACTAAATGAAAAATCCGCAATTACTTTTTGGGCAACCCAATAGATATCAAACGGAGGGTAGATTTCAATTCTGGCATACAAAATCCGATCGAAGTATAGGGGGTCACGTCACCCCTCAAAAACGCCATTTGACCCATTATGACTATATAATACTTGGCTGAACGGATTTACTTAAAATTTTCATAGATTGTGTACGTTTGTGTGTAAGGAAACATAAGCTATATAATTTTTAGATGTCGGGTGGAGGCAGACCCTCCCCCTTTCCCCAAAAACTCCACCCGTATCCGAAAGTGGTCCGATGGTCAAATGAAAGGTATTGGAGACCAGAAAACGAATATGGTATTAAAATGTTGGGTTTGTTCTCAACAATTCTCTGGAACCTGTTGATAGCCGAAGTTCTATTGGATATCAACGAAGATGGCGTGAAACTGGTCGTATATTTGCGGACGACGTTGTCCTTTTCATTCGAGGCATATTTCTGTCGAGGATATTCGAGATTATGGAAAGGTCACTGTGGAGTCTATCGAAATGGGCTGGCTACGAGAAAAGGATTGAGGACCAATTCAAGGAAGACGAAGCTGCTACTCTTCACTTGAGACGGGACCACTCTGCAATTGTCACGGAAGGATATTCGAGATTATGGAAAGGTCACTGTGGAGTCTATCGAGATGGGCTGGCTATGAGAAAAGGATTAAGGACCAATTCCATGAAGACAGAGCTGCTACTCTTCACTTGAGACGGGACCACTCTGCAGTTGTCACGGAAGGCGTAATACCTACACTAGTCCTCGATTCAAGACTGTTCTGAAAAAAGTATACGGGGGAAAGGTGCCGAAACGCGATGTGCGCTTTCTACTCCTGCAGAGAAATGTCCGATGGATATGGAGTATTAGGACGAAGATGATTTACTGAATGTAAGCGGCTATTGAGAGAGACCAGTGATGACATATGGAGCACTAGTAGTAGTAGTAGTAGTAGTATTTATTTTCATAATTCTTTATGTATACAATGTGTGGTAAGATTTTGTACAATATATAAATAAATACTTAATATTAATCTCTAAGACATGACATATTGTCGTTAGTCTGCATATGGGGTTTTGCTATTGTTATACATATATATACAGATAATATTCAGTTTAATAGTTGAATTCATTTATCAGATTTAGCCTGTATCTCATAGCCATTTTGGTGTATTTTGCAAGCCGTGTCCATTCTACAACTGCGCCATCAAGAAGACTTATTACTTCGTTTTCTGTTAATATTTCCTTGTTAAAATATATTTTCCTAATTTCTTTTAACACCGGGCACCGGCCTATGAAGTGTTCCACGTTTTCTATCTCCATTGTGTTGCAGAGCGAACATATTTCGGATCCATTGTTCCTGTATATATTACCATTTAGAATCGTTGTTTCTGTTCTGATCTGTAGTATGCATCTTATGTCTTCGATCTTATATGATGTTTTTAAATAGTTTGCTCCTTGCATAGGATCTAAATTTCTGTATATCCTACTTGTGCTCTGCTTTCTCGACATATATATATTATAATTCTTTACTCTTAGTGCTTGTAGCAGTTTAGTTCCGTTTTCTTTCCAAGTTGTTTTGTTTAGATTGTTTATTGACCACTCAATATCATGTTCCGCTCCCATTTCATTTAGGCGTTTTACCCAGGATAATTTGTTCTGCAGTATTTTCTTTGAAAGAAGAAATGGTAGACGAGATTCGTCGTACTCAAATAGAGTTTTAAACACATATCTTATGTTTAAATCTAGTGTAAATATATGTCCATTTTCGATGGAAGTTTCTAGCATTATGGCGTATGTTGGTATGCAATCTGGGAGATTAAGCATTCTCTTGATGAAATATGTCTGCAGCTTGTCAACTTCCTCAAAGTGTTTGTAACCCCATACTTGCGCAGCGTATGATTGTATTGATCTGCTAACGGCTAGAAAGAGTTTCCACTTAGATTGAAGTGGTACATCCTGTTTTTTTAGAAAGTCGTTCCATGTGCTATTTATACTAGTTTTTGCTGCTTGATTCCTTTTTTCAACATGCTTGCTAAAGCTCATGGATGGTGTTAATGTTACTCCTAGATAACAATATTCCGATGTTATCGTCACAGGATTCGATTTAAATGTCCAGTTTTCATTTCTGGCTATTCTCCCACCTTTTCTAAATACCATAATTTTTGATTTATTTAAATTTACTTCGACTGTCCATAGTTTACAATACTCTTCCAAGTTGTAGATCATTTGTTGTAGCACATTTGGTTCATCGGCTAGTATTACGATGTCATCGGCATATAGAAGTAATCTTACATTTAATCCATTTAGGTTAACTCCGCCTTCTAGAGTGTCATGCAGGTCATTTAGGTACAGAGCAAATAATAGCGGTGAGAGTAGGCATCCTTGTTTGACACCTGACGAAGTATTGAAGTATTCCGACAATTCATTTCCGGTCCACACTGCTGATGTTGTGTCTTTATAAACGTTTTCGATAAATCTTACAGCTTTCGTTGACATGCCTATCGATTGCAGTTTGAATATGAGCGCTTTCCTTGAAATGTTATCGAACGCCGCCTTAAAGTCAACGAAAAAAGCATACGTTTTCTTTTTTTGGCTGAAATTCAAATGTACGATTGAGGATAGGTTATAAATATTGTCAGACGTGCTATAATTTTTACGAAAACCTGCTTGATACTCATTTAGTATCTTATGTTTCTCCGACCATAGTGACAGTCTTTCATTAAGTATGCCCATCATTATTTTTGCAATACAATTCATAAATGCAATACCTCTATAGTTGCACGACAAGGTTCTATCCCCCTTTTTGAAAATTGGATAAATGATAGTCCTGAGTAATGATTCATCAACACAACCGGAGTCGTACAAGGTATTGAACGTATTCACAATTTCTGCCAATAGATCATTTGGTGCATTTTTAAAAAATTCGTATGGCACTCTATCCTCGCCAGGAGCCTTATGGTCTTTTGTTTTACTCAAAACTTTTTTGACTTCCGACAGTGTTATTGGCGTGTCCAGCTCGTGATAAAATTGCAAATTGTGTGCATATTGGATGTCTGATTGCTCTTGGTGAGGATTTAATAGATTTTTGAAGTGCGTTTGTAGATCTTCTGCAGAAGATTTAATTTCTTGATAGTAGTTCGTGTTTCTTATTTCTTTGGCAATTTTCCACCACTCTTTGCTATTTTGCACTCTTTCTAGGTTGCTTTCTATGATTTTATAGTAAGAGTCTTTAGCTTTTTGACAGATTTCCTTATATTTTTGCCTTTGATCCCGATACTCCAGTCTATTTTCCTCGCTACTGTTGGCCCTGTATTTCTTGAGTGTGGCCTGAACAAGTATTCTTGTTTTATGGCACGTTATATTAAACCATTTTTGTTTTGGAGTGAATTCTTGGCTTTTTACACTTACATCATAGTGAGCCTCTTTTATTATCTTTACTATGTCTCCGCAGGTAAACGATATTGTTGTTTGTTTTCTATCTTGTAAAACTGATGATACTTTGGATTGGTATTTTGCTAAACCTTTGGGGTTCCAATGCAATTTAGGTAAAAGTTTTGATTTGTTCTCTTTTGTAAGCATTTTCAGAGTCAGAATTATTGGAAAGTGGTCTGACCACATTTTATCATCTACATTAAATTTTTCTACAAATTTCAAAAGATCTTGACTGACGGCACATATATCGTTAACTGATTCGCCAACGCCACTAACAAACGTAAACTCTCCATTTTCATCACCCGCCGTCATACCGTTGATAACAAACAATCCAGAGTCATAGCACAGGTCCAAAAACTGTCTTCCTCTGTTATTTATAATAATATCCTTGGACTTTCTTTTCTCAAAACCTGCCGAAAATTCTTCTTTATATACCTCATCTAGGAGTATCTGCATGTTCCCAATTCTGACGTTAAGATCTCCAATGACTATTGGATTTACAACTTCACTGTGCCGGGTTACATTTTTTACGATTTCGTATGTTTCTTCCCACATTGCTGATCTCATATAGATAGGTATAATAGTGAATGCCGTGTTTTGAGTTTTTATGCAAATAACACACATATTCTCTATAGTTTGGAATGTACTATTGAAACCCTTTATCCGCAAATCCTTTTTGATTCCCAGAAAATATCCTCCTATACCTCTTCCGTAATTACTTTGTCTCGTAGCTGGTATCCATTTCTGCTCAAACTCTCCGAAGTAAATTTTAAAGCGTTCAAAGCTATCAGCGCAGACATGGGTTTCTTGTAAAGCAACGATATCCATAGTTTTTATATAGGCAAAGAAATCTGCAAATAGAACCTTGTTTGCTAGGCCATGTATGTTATAAGACAATATTTTTATGTTTATAGGATAACTTATATCTAAGTCTTTAAAGGTACACACATTGTTTCTTATTAGTTTTTTTGATTCGATTTTTGAAGCAATTGGTGATAGTTTAAACTCACGTCTTCGATGATTTCTCCATATAGTTCTTTCAGTATATCTGCTGCTTTCTTATCTCCACTGACAAGTATTTTGTTGCTATTCCACGACATCCATTGCGTACCAATCTTAATAGACGAATTTTTTACCATCACTCTGTGAGTTTTGCTTTTCAATAAAATGTCAGTTTTCAATTGCATCATAACTTTTCGATCGACCTGTTGATTTTCATTTAGATCCCTTTCAATTTTTACAGTTGATCCTGCCAGTTTCACAGTGTTTTTGAGTATTAATTCAGCCATTTCTTGATTTTGCATCTCGGCTACAACTGATATTTTGCTGTTAGAAGCCGTGTGTATTACCCTAGCAGTGGTCACTAGTACATTGGGTAATTTTAGTACATTCTTGCATATATTCTGAACAGAATTAATGGGGGTACCTTCTTTAACTAGACCCCTAAATATAACATTTTTGCGTCTTCCATGGTCAACTAATCTTCTTATTTGTTGTTGATCTTTTTCTCTTTCTAATTTAAGCTGATTTATTTCCTCCTTCAATTTCAGATTTTCGTTTTTTAGACTCTCAACTTTAATGTCAATATCTGTTATGTGTTGTTTAAGATCTTCAACATCAGTTTTTGTACAAAGAGTTTTGATCTTTTCATCCATAACTGCTTCCATAGATTTTTGCATCATAATCATTAATTCATTTACCTCAATATTTCCTACAAGGGCAGTCCTTTTAAAAGCAGTTGCTTCCTCTGGCGATGTTTCCCGTAGTGTTCTCTTCGGGGTATTCATTTTGTTTTGTTTTATAACGTATTTTTTTCGAATGTTACAAAAAAAAAAAAATTGGTACTTTAGTTTAAGAAGGCCGTCTTAACGTGTGAGCCTGGTTTTAGAAATGTTTTGATGTGTGAACGCTCTATATTGGTTAATGTTGTGTAGTCTCGGCCTCCACCTTTTACTGACAGATGTTTCACGTGGCGGCTAGATCAGCTGTAGTTGTTTTGATTCTGACCTGGTAGACTTTTCTTAGCAGCAACCGGTTAACATATTTCCAATAATTTCCAATGTTTTTTGTGGTATTATTAAGATTTCAATTGGATATTTTTGAAAAAAGTGGTTGAATTTGTTACCAAGGCTGCTCCCTTCACCTTCAGAGCCTCAGCAATCAACGATCCATCAATACAAATGCAAGCTGATACTATAACGGCGTGAAATCCAACAATTACTTAGAAATTTGTATGAGCGGTATGTAAGCACGTATGTATAACTTAACAGCACGCCGTGGAAAATGGTATAATGGAAAATGGTGGAGCACTAGTATGATGGAAGGATGTGGCAAAGACAGGCACACGCACCAAGAAAATTCGAAAGATATAGAGACTGACCTGCGTCGTCTCTATATCTTTCGCGATAGAATCCACACGACAGATGGGTCTGGAACGATACTTTCTATTGACATATACATTCGGAACTGTGCCCGAAGCAACTGTAGCGCAGGTTTCGAATCCTGGTGAGAAAATCAGAAAAAATGTTTGCCGTGGTTATCCCCTCCTATTGCTGGCGACATTTATGAGGTTCTGTCTCTGTCGGGCCACTTATCATTGAGCTTAAACTTAAATCGGACAGCACTCATGGATATGTGAGATGTTTGCCCCTGTTCGTTAAAAGAAGGTTTATGGAAAAATTTGCAATTGCCGCTAAGGTAGCGCTTAGGCTGAGCGAACTTGGTATGCTGAGAGAAGGCGGACACGTTCACTGTTCCATTCTGGAGGTCATGGATGCAGAAGATAGGCCGAGAAGGGTATCAGACTCCCTATAGCCGTGACCGATACGGGAAAGGTTGCTCCGGATCGATTTCCCAGAAGGGAGCAGTGGGAGGTGGATGCTGTGATTGAGTTGGATGAGACATCAGTCCTCACTGAAGGAGGAGGAGGTGACTAAATGTCGGATTGTCTGGACACTCTGGCCAGCTGACGACCGGAAGAGGACGAGAGAGTTGCTGGCCCTTGACAAGGGGTCACTGAATACGATTACAGGAGTTATAACCGGACCCTGTGCAATAGGCCAGGAGGGGATCCACCAGGGGTATGCCAGAAGGGGATCCTCCGCGGTAACCAGAACTGTGCCCGGCCTTGCATACGTGCCTATTGTCGAACTACTGAACATAGTGGAGGTCAGTGCGAAGGCGGTGGCCTCGATGGATGTGGATGGATGTCGCATTGCCAGGATCCTCTGGCTAACTGTTGACCGGAAGGGGACGAGGGATTTGCTGGCCTTTGATAAAAGGTCGCTGAGTACGATAGGCCATATAATATGGCCGTGCGCATGGAAGTTCAGCACATTGACTCCGCCTCATCCTCCTGATGAGGATGAGGAGGAGACGATCAAACACCTGCCCTGCTCATGACCGGGTCGACAGGGGCATAGGCTTTCCATCCTGTGGGAGGCGGTTCTCCTCCGATCTTGGCGACCTTGCATATGTGTCTCTGGGGAGTCTCCTCAGATACGTGGATAAGGCGGTTTGATTTGACGAGGCCTGTAATGAAACCAAACGCTCTTTTCTGATCCTTAAAACTATAATCCTTGTTCTACTACAAATTCTAGCTTGGGCCGGAGCTTTGGCAATATACTATTGACTAATTTTGAAGCAATGGTCACAAATTAAGGACAATAAACACTTCAATGTTATGTGGCCTATCTAAGCTTGCTGTTTGAATTTCCCGTACATTAAATTGTTTCTTAAGAAAAATATTTATAAGTCTTTATTCCTCAAAAAGGCTGGACACATTTAGAAGCCTTCTTTTGCAATCGACTGTTTCAAGCTCAAAACATTTATTACAGTAATTTTCAATGTGGATGATTTTATTTAAAGTTTCCCATAATCCTCAGTTCCCGGCCTGTCTGTCTTTTGGGGGTCTTTTGTTCTGGGCAGGTTTTTCTCCATATACGTATGTACGAATTGTGATTTTATTATGCTTTCCCTTTATTTACTTTGCAGTCATTTAAGTTAATGCAATCACAGAGACTGCAACCATAAAATAAGATGGAAACGTTGGTCATGCCACCAAAGACCTTTTTTTTCGAATAAACGCCACAAACAGCAGACAGTCGGCAGCCTATTCATCCAGCCAGCCAGCTATGCAACCATCCATCCATCCATCTCTCGATCCTTTCAACATCAGGTTATTGAGGTGCTCATGCAGCACATCTGTCATTTGGCTTGCATGCAAGTGGCGTTGCAATCCAAGAGTCTCCAGAGTGCCTGGCCCATGAAAGGACTGGCCATAGCGTCTGACTGACTGTCTATGAAGGTAGTTGGAATATGCGCATGTGCTGCATGCGAGACTTATAGTCTCTGGCGGTAATGGAGCAAATGTAGTAAATGTTGGTATATGTATACGGTTACAAAGAACACATACATATATGAAGCTCACACACACACATTCACACTCTTATGCTTGTATATGGCCATAGGAAAAACGGATTCACTAGGAAATTGATATTTTAACCTGGGAGTGGAATGGGTCATAATTATTTATTCTTGACTGCAGGCTAAACTTGGACAAAATAATTGTATGCAGAGAAATTTAAAACAATAAAGGGAGGAACTGAGGATAAGCCAAATTGAAGCTTAAAAAATGTTTGTTTGTATATCCGATGTCCTAACTTTGATAAAGGGAATAAGAACTTAGCGGGGTTTATATCGGAGTGGAACTCTACGCTGTCTCAATTGAAGTGGGTTGGGAACCACTTTCTCGTTTTTAGCTTTGTAGATCGACAACACTGCATACCATAGGTTTCTTCTTGAAGAAGTAAGAATTTTACAGTATTTGAGTTAATCAGCCCTATATCTTATAAAGGGCACCCAAAAAGCCCCAGTTGATCTTTATCGTATGTCTGTGGATCTTCCATTTCTTCATCTCTTGCTCAATTTTCAAACTTATCTTTTATCTATTCGAAGATGCGCGTGGGTGTAGAGTCTAGACTTTCATTCTGTAGACTTTCCAGTTTGGAGATTCAAACTGAGGCACGGTCCCTTATAAGGGTTAGATATGTAATCCCTTCCCTGACACATGTGCATTGGCGTGGCCCCCAATTGCATAATCAAGACTGAACAAGTAAGATCGTGCTAAGTTCGGCCGGGCCGAATCTTATATACCCTCCACCATGGTCGCATCTGTCGAGTTCTTTGCACAGTATCTGTTTTTAGGCAAACAAAGTATAATGCATAAGGACGGAGGAGCAGCTATATCAAGTTATAGTCCGGTATAGGAGCTGTAGATCGATTCTGTCCATATTCCGCACGTTTGTTGAAGGCCATGGGAGGAGCCGTCGTACAAAATTTGTGGCAAATTGGATGAGAATTACGCTCTCTAGGGGCTCAAGAAGTCAAGACCCAAGATCGGATTGTATGGCAGCTATATCAAAACATGGTCCGATTTGGCCCATTTACAATTCCAACCGACCTTCACTAATAAAAAGTATTTGTGCAATATTTCAAGCGGCTAGCTCTACATCTTCAAAAGTTAGCGTGCTTTCGACAGACAGACGGACGGACAGACGGACGGACAGACGGACGGACAGACGGACGGACGGACAGACGGACGGACAGACGGACGGACGGACAGACGGACGGACAGACGGACGGACGGACGGACATGGCTACTTCGACTTAAAATGTCACGACGATCGAGAATATAAATACTTTATGGGATCTTAGACGCATATTTCGTGGTATTACAAACAGAATGACGAAATAAGTATACCCCCATCTCAAGGTGGAAGGTACAAAAAGTGACATAGAAGTAATGTCTTCATTCCAATCACACTGAAAAAATGTTTGTCCTAATTTTAAAGACTCGAGCCAAAGATTAGAAAACTTAATTTAAAACTAGAAAGACCGTGACAAGTTCGGCCGGGCCGAATCCCATACACCCTCCACCATGGACAGCATTTGTCGAGTTCTTAGTGCGGTATCTCTTTTTAGGCCAACAAAGGATAAAAGAAAATAATTGCTATGCTATTAGTGCTATATCAAGAATGGTCTGATTTGGACCTTAATCGAATTTAATGTTGGACACCATAGTAGAAGTCATTTTATAAAATATCAGCCAATTAGAAAAGGAATTGAGTCCTTTAGGTGCTCAAGAAGTAAAATAGGGAGATAGGGAGGGGTCATAGGAGAAGTAGTTGTACAAAATTGCAGCCAAATCGGAACATAATTGCGCCCTCTAGAGGCTCAAGAATCAAGAACCCAGATCAGTTTATATGGCAGCTATATCAGGTTATGGACCGACTTGAACCATATTTGGCAAAATTTCAGCCAATTCGGATAAGAATTGCGCCCTCTAGTGGCCCAAGAAATCGAGATTCAAGTTCGGTTTTATGGCAGCTATAACAGATTATGAACCGATTTGAACCATGTTTGGTTCACAGTTGTTGGAAGTGAACGCACAGCACGTCGTGCCAAAATTTCTGGCAAATTGGATAGGAATTTCATTCCCTAGAGGCTCAAGAAGTCAAGACCCCAGGTCAGTTTATATGACAGCTATATCAGGTTATGAACCGATTTCAACCATATACGGCACAGTTGTAGTAAGTCACAACAAAACACGTCGTGCAAAATTTCAGCCAAATTGGATGAGAATTGCGCCCTCTAGTGGCCCAAGAAGTCGAGATGCAAGATTGGTTTTTATGGCAGCTATATCAGGTTTGAATCTCAGTCACCGTGCAAACTGAGAATGTCCCCACTAGGATTAAGAGGAGCCTTCAATCTGCTCTGCCCAAGCAATGGTCCGTTGGTCTTTACATAGGGGAGATATCCTTATGTAGCACATTGTTTCCGTGACAACTGTGCAGGCTGCAGGTGTTGGTCAGATTTGCTCCTGGATCGCTGTAACAAATATGTACTTCCGATTCATAAAATTTACCGGCATTTTTATCCGAATTCGCTGAAATTGGAAAAAGTGAGTTGATTAAAGCCTCCCGTTATCCCACTCAAATATAATTCAGGTAAGTATTTATTCAGATATAGTTGCAATATAGACCGATCTGCCGATTAAGGGTCTTATGCCCATAAAAGCTGCATTTATAACCCGATTTCGCTGAAACTTGAAAAAGTGAGATGTTTTAGATCTTCCATCATCACCCCTAAATATGGTTCAGATCGGACAATGTTTAGATACAGCTGCCATTTAGACCGATTGGACGATTAAGGGTCTTAAACCCATAAAAGCAGCAATTATTATCCGATTTCGATGAAATTTGAAACGGTGAGTTATTCTAAGCCTCCCAACATCCGACTCAAATATGGTTTGGATCGGACTATATTTAGATATAGCTGCCATATAGACCGATCTGCCGATTGAGGGCCTTAAACTCATAAAAGTCGCAATTATTATTCGGTTTCGCTGAAATTTTACAGAGTGAGTTGCTTTAAACCCCCCGATATCCGATTCAAATAAGATTCAGATCGGTTTTTATTCAGATATAGCTGTTATATAGACCGATCATATGATTAAGGGTCTTAAACCCATAAAAGTCGCAATTATTATCCGATTTCGCTGAAATTTGAAACAGTGAGTTGATAAAATCCTCCCGATATCCCACTCAAATATGATTTAGATCGCTGAAATTGGAAAAAGTGAGTTGATTAAAGCCTCCCGTTATCCCACTCAAATATAATTCAGGTAAGTATTTATTCAGATATAGTTGCAATATAGACCGATCTGCCGATTAAGGGTCTTATGCCCATAAAAGCTGCATTTATAACCCGATTTCGCTGAAACTTGAAAAAGTGAGATGTTTTAGATCTTCCATCATCACACCTAAATATGGTTCAGATCGGACAATGTTTAGATGCAGCTGCCATATAGACCGATTGGACGATTAAGGGTCTTAAACCCATAAAAGCAGCAATTATTATCCGATTTCGATGAAATTTGAAACGGTGAGTTATTCTAAGCCTCCCAACATCCGACTCAAATATGGTTTGGATCGGACTATATTTAGATATAGCTACCATATAGACCGATCTGCCGATTTATGGGTCTTAAGCCCATAAAAGCCGGCATTATTATCCGATTTCGCTGAAATTGGAAAAAGTGAGTCGATTAAATCCTCCCGGTATCCGGCTCAAATATGATTTAGATCGTTTCTATTCAGATATAGCTGTCATATAGACCGATCTGAAGATTAAGGGTCTTAAACCCATAAAAGTCGCAATTATTATCCGATTTCGCTGAAATTTGAAACAGTGAGTTGATAAAATCCTCCCGATATCCGACTCAAATATGATTTAGATCGGTTTTTAATCAAATACAGCTGCCATAAAAACTAATCTGCCGTTTAAGTGTCTTAAGCACATAAAAGTTGCATCTAGTAGCCGATTTCACTGGAATTTGACACTGTGACTTTTATTAAGCCTCCCCTCATTCTATATATAGTTATAGCTGCCATATAGACTGATCTTCCAATTTAGGATCTTAAACGCTTAAAAAACCGTCTTTTTTTTGCCCAATTTCGTTGAAACAGTGTCTTCTATATGAGTTCTCGGGACCTGAATCAAATATGACGCAGAGCAGCCCCCATTTGCATTTCACCATGGATATGGTACTGGAGTTGTTGTAAAATATGTTGGTTAATTTATTCATGTTGGTGGGTATCCTAAGTTCGACACGACCGAGCTTAGCACGTTTTTACTTGTAAACATTTTTTGTATTATAATTCATATTTACCGAAAATTATATGCTACCACCGGATGCACCTTTCCTACCCGCATCACTTAGTTTCCTCTCTCTCTCTCTCTCTCTCTCTCTCTCTCTACCAGAACGATCACTATCTGCATAATTCGAGCATAATGACTTTAAACAATTTTCGGGCAATTAGCAAGGCAATCATTAGTCATTCAAGAAAAATCGTGGAAATAGGCTAAAAGAAAAATTGAGTTATTAAAAAAAAAAGATAAGACTCCAACGACTGTAATCAAGAGGGCGTTTACCATTCCTTTTAGCCATTCATCTAGTGTGGGTCTGTCTTACCTTAAAGACGACATAACCGTTGGCTAAGAAATGCGTCCAATAATAAATGAAAAATTTCCTTCAGAAATAACCCCTCGAAGTATGTGAAGTCAAGGTGGTGGAAAAAATGAGGGAAAATACCAGCTAAATGATTAATTATAAACACTGACAAACAGAATTTCTTAAGGTGGCATTTGGTTATATTTTCATTTGAACGCAGCCCAAAATTGACCTTTTTTGAGTGATGAGTATAAAGTCATTATGATTATGGCTTAATTCATATTCCAGACAAAGGAAAGACATGTGGATAAAAGAAAAGTAAACGAAATAAGATTTCAAGGAAAATCAAGTAAGTCTAGGCTAAGGTAGCGAAAATTCGATCTATTGATAGCATACATGTTTACCTTTTTAAAGAAGATTTTTTTTGGGAAGTGTAAAAATTTCCAGACACAATTTTATTTAAAATTTAATTTTAAGAGAAGTTTTTCTTTCAAATTAGCTGCCCTAAATTAGCCTTTCTGAATTAAATTTTTCCTTAGGTTAGGTTGTAATTAACGTAACAAATTTCTTTTAAAAGGGATTAGAAGGCTATTAGGGACATCTGTCTATATGGGAGATATTGGGTTGTCCAAAAAGTAATTGCGGATTTTTCATATAGTCGGCGTTGACAAATTTTTTCACAGCTTTTTCTAAAGCAAGCTTCTTAGCTTGCTTTAGAAAAAAAGTGTAAAAAAGTATATTTGATTAAAGTTCATTCTTAGTTTTATTAAATGCATTTACTTTTTTTAAAAAAATCCGCAAATACTTTTTGGGCAACCCTATATCAGGTTATAGGTCGATTCAGACAATACTTACCATGGTTGTTGGAAGTTGAAACAAAGCCCTACATGCACAATTTCAACCAAATCGGACCACAATTGCGCACCCGACAAGACATGGCAACACGACAAATCGAAAGTAAGCTCCACAGACGGAAGGACATGGCTAGATCGACTTACAATGTCAAGATGATCAAGAACATATTTACCTTATGGGGTCTCTGATCAATGCATTGAATGCTGAACATTGTAGAAGTCATTGTGTAATATTTCAGTATATACGGATAAGAATTGCGCGTTGTAGGGGCTCAAGAAGCAAAATCGGGAGATCTGTTTATATGGGAGCTGTATCAAGTTATAGATCGACTCAGACCATTATAGACACATATGTTGAAGGTCATTTCTGCCAAAGCGGGTGAGAATTGCGCCCTTTAGAGGTTCAAGAAATCAAGATCCCAGATCCAAGCTATATACCAAGTTATGTATAACAAAACACTTCATGCAAAATTTCAGCCAAATCGGATAAGAACTGCGCCCTCTAGAGGGTCATGAAGTCAAGGCCCCAGATCGTTTTATATGGCAACTATATCAGGTTATAGACCGATTTGCGCCATACTAAGCACAGTTATTGAAAGTGATATCAAAACACCATGTGCGAAATTTCAGTCAAATCGGATGAGAATTGCGCCCTCTAGCGGCTCAAGAAGTCAAGACCCAAGATCGGTTTATATGGCAGCTATATCAAAACATGAACCGATTTGGCCCATTTACAATCCCAACGACCCTACATCGCTTCTTGAGCCCCGAATCGGACTATAACTTGATATAGCTGCTCCTCCGTCCTTATGCATTATACTTTGTTCGCCTGAAAACAGATACTGCGCATAGAACTCGTCAGATGCGACCATGGTGGAAGGTATATAAGATTCGTCCCGGCCGAACTTAGCACGCTCTTACTTTTTTTCATAGAATTTTTTTAAACGCATCTACAATATGTCCTCTTCACAAAAACAAAAGAAATAAGTAAAAGTGTGCGTGTCGTGCCGGGTCGAATTCTATGTACCCTCCACCATGGATCGGATTTGTCGAGTTCTTTTCCCGGTATCCCTTTTTAGGCAAACAAAGGTTAAAGAAAAACAAGTAAAAGCATACTAATTTTGGCACATTTGTTGGAAGTCGCAACAGAACATCGCATGCAAAATTTCAGCCTAATCGGACAAAAATTGCGACTTATAAGGGCCTTAAATTCAAATCGGGAGTTTAGTTTATATGGGAGCTATATCAGGTTATGAACCGATTTGGGCCGTAGTTGACACAGTTGTTGAAAGTCACAACAGAACACTGTGTGCATTATATCAGCCAAACCGGATAAAAATTTGGACTTCCAGGGGCTCAAGAAGTCAAATCGGGAGATCGGTTTATATGGGAGCCATATCAGATTAAGGACCGATTTGTACCGTACTTATCACAGTTGTTGGAAGTCATAACAGAACACTTCATGCAAAATTTTAGCCAAAAATTGCGGCCTTCAGGGTCTCAAGAAGTCAAATTGGGAGATAGGTTTATATGTGGACCTATATCAGATTATAGACCGACTTGGACCGTACTTATCACAGTTGTTGGAAGTCGTAACAGAACACTACACCTTTAGGGGCTCAAGAAATCAAATCGGGAGATCGGTTTATATGGGAGCTATATCAGATTATTGACGGATTTTGCACAGTTCTTGGAAGTCATAACAGAACACCGCTTGCAAAATTTCAGCCGAATCGGGCAAAATTGGCGACTTCCAGGGGCTCAAGAAGTCAAATCAGAAGATCGGTTTTATCCTGTCATATTAAACTTCTCTACCAAGTGGCACACCGTTCAAACTAGAATAAATAAGGACTAAGCTTAAACTTTAATTGGACTGCACTTATTGATATAAGAGAAGTTTCCCCTGTTCCTTAATGGAATGTTCATGGGAAATTTAGTAGCTATATTGACGACCTGGGGCCTCATCTTTTGACTCGACTAAAATGAGGGTTTTATCAACATTAACGTTGTCTGGGTCTAATTCAGAACCATGTTGGAGTTGAACTGCGGATCCCCCCAGGTTTTTCATCGGTTGGTCTGACGATTAGTTTGGCGCTAGAAACATTACTCTCGCCTATGGTTGTCAAGACACCCATATCGACTAAAATGAGGGTTTTATTAACATTAACTTTGACTGGGTCTGATTCGGAACCATGTTGGGGTTGAACTGCAAATCCCCCCAGGTTTCTCATCGGTTGGTCTGACGATTGGTTGGGCGCTAGAAACATTACTCTCGCCTATGGTTGTCAAGACACCCATATCTGCAGGAGTGGGTGCACGATTATTGACTCATGATGACTCGTGGACTGATTACGGGAATATTACTGCATGGGCCATAACTTTTCATCATTTTCTTACTTGGCATATTTGACTTTTTGTCAATTGGATGCTCTGGGAATACAAAATACCCCATGAAACTATTTTCATTTGAACTACATTCACTTGTAGTTGAAAAATGGCAACATTCCAAAAGACAGACAAAGAAACTATTCCACCTCTATTTTTCATATAAAACATTAAAAATTAAGCATAAACAGCTAATTGCCTAAATAGGCCACTCTACTAGCCCTAGTAGAGCCTTTTGTAGTTTCCCCCCACTTGCCATTGTGTGATAGATTAATTGACTTTTGTTCTCCTACTGCCTACTACCTACTGCTGTTGCTGCTGCTGTGGCTTATTCTCTAGACTAGATTCTCAATGACTCATTGAAATTTTCTCCCTCCAAATGATATGGGCTAATGCCCATATAATTTTTGTTGATATACACATATTGGGGAGTTTTTTGTTTTTTTTTTTGGTTTTTCTCTGACGTTTTCTTTTGTTTTCCAAGAAAATTAAATATCCACAAAGAAGCCATTAAAACGTTTAATGATGGCGCTCCAACATTGGAAGAGGTGAAATGTGTGATCTATTGAATGGGACCTGGAAATCAATTATGATAGACAAAATTCTCCCATGCTGTGTGAAAGGTAGCGTGTGTGAATATAAAATGTATAGTTCTCCTTCTACATGGCGCTTAAATTATAAAAAAATAGTCATTATCTCTATTAAGGTAGACAAAAATATAAAATAAAATAAAATAACTTACACTGATATAAAATAAAATTAAATAAAACAAGTTGAAACGTGTTAAGTTCGGCCGTGTCGAACTTTAGATACCCATCACCAAGGATATAATGACCATCCTACTTTAATATAACTCCACTACTATATCCATAGTCATATCTAAATAAGGGCTAGCTAGTCTCGATCATTCAGGTTCCGAGATCTCATATACAAGTAACAGTTTCACCGAAATTAGGCAAGAAATCCGCTTTTAAGGGATTAAGAAGCTAAATTGGAAGATCGGCCTATATGACAGCTATATCTGTACAGTCTAATCTGATTCATATTTGGGTCTGATGTCGGGAGACGAAATTGGGTAATAAGTAAATCTTTTATGGTCTTCAGACCTTTAATCGGCATATCGTTCTATATGACAGCTATATGTAAATATAGTCCGATCTGAACCCATATTAACAACTCGCTGTTTCGAATTTCAGCGAAATTAGGTAACAGATTCAGCTTTTATGGGCTCAGATCCTTAACCAGCAGATCGGTCTATATGGCAGCTAGATCTAAATATAGCCCGATCTAAACTATATTCGGGTCGGATGTCGGCAAGCTCAAAACAACCAACTGTTTCAGATTTCAGCATAATCGAGTAATAAATTCAGCTTTTATGTGTTCCAGAACCTTAATCGGCAAATCGGTCTGTATGGCAGCTATATCTAAATATAGTCCGATCTGAACTATATTTGGGTCGGATGTCGGGAGGCTTAAGTCCAATCTGAATCTTATTTGGATTGGATGTCGGGAGGCTTAAAACAACCAACTGGTTTAAATTTCAGCAAAATTGGGAAATAAATGCAGATTTTATGGGCTCAAGACCCACAATCGGCAGATCGGTCTATATGGCAGATATTTCTAAAAATAGCCCAATCTGAACCATATTTGATTCTGATGTCGGGAATCTTAAAACAACACACTGTTTAGCGAAATCGTTAATTCACTGTTTAAAATTTTAGCGCCATTGTGTAATAAATGCAGCTTTTATGGGTCCCAGACCCTTAATCGACAGATCGGGCTATATGGCAACTATATCTAAATATAGTCCGATCTGAACTATATTTGGGTCGGATGTAGGGAGGCTTAAAACAACTCTCTCAAATTTCAACGAAATCGGGTAATAAATAAAGCTTTTACAGGCTTCGGAGCCTTAATCGGCAGATTGGGCTACATGGCAACTATATCTAAATATATTCCGATCTGAAACATATTTTTGTCCAATATCGGGAGGCTTAAAACAACTCTCTCTTTTAAATTTTAACGAAATCGGGTAATAAATAAAGTTTTTATGGGCTTCAGACCCTTTATCGACTGTTATCGACTGATCGGTCTACATAGCAGCTATATCCAAATGTTGTCCGATTTGGCCAGTTCAAGAACTTAGCCCGCTTGCTGCACGCAGGCTTAGTTCTTGAACAGGCGTATTTGTGAGAACTTTCAGCTCAATATCTCAATTTTTTGAATACTGTACAGTGATTACAACAGACGGATTGACAGAGGGACAGACACGCTGCCATTGTTAAATCGTCTTAGAATTTTACGACGGTCCGAAATATATATACTATTTAGGGTCGGAAATGGACATTGCGAAGTGTTGCAAACGGAATGACAAAATGAATATACACTCCATGCTATGGTGGTGGGTATAACAAGTAAAGGCGTGCACCATGCACGCACCATGGATCGCATTTGTCATGAGCTCAATCAAGTTATTGACCGAAATGGACCGTACTTATCATGGGTGTTAGAAATCATAGAACAACACCACCTCCAATTTCCATTCCATTTCAGGCAAATCGAGTAAAAATTGCGCCCTCTAGTGGCTAAGAATATCAAATTGGGAGATCGGTTTATATGTTAGCTATATCAGGTTACCAACTTATTTACACCATACTTGGCACAGTTGCTGGATGTCATAACAAACGATATACGCAAAATTTCAACCAAATCGGATAAGAATTGCGCCCCCTAGAAGCTCAAGAAGTCTAATCGGCAGATCTTTTTATATGGCTGCTAAATCAGGTGATGGACTTATTGACCATATATGGCACAGTTGTTGAAAATCATTGCTCAACGATATGTGTAAAGTTTCAGCCCAATCGATTAAGGATTGCGCCCTCAAGAAGCTCAAGAAGACTAATCGAGAGACCGGTTTATATGACAGCTATATCGGATTATGAAACGATTTGAACCCTACGTAGCACAATTATTGGAAATCATTTCAAAACAACATATGCAAAATTTCAGCCAAATCGTATAAGAATTGCGCCCTCTAGCGGCTCAAGAAGTCAAAGCCCAAGATGGGTTTATATGGCATTCATATCAAAATATGGACCGATTTGGCCCATTTACAATCCCAACCGACCTATACTAAAAAGTATTTGTGCAAAATTTCAAGCGCCTATCCCTACTCCTTCCAAAGTTAGTGTCCTTTTGACAGACAGACGGAAGGACCGACGACCGGAAATCGCTAGATCAACTTAAAATGCCATGACGATCAAGTATATGTATACTTTAAGAGAATATGACGCATATTACGTGGTGTTACAAATGGAATGACGAAACTAATTTACCCCATCCTACGTGAGAGTGTATAACAAATTACATAACACCAAAAAAATATTTCAAAAAACAAAATGTTGTTCAATTTTTATACCCACCACCATAGGATGGGGGTACACTTATCTAGTCATTCCGTTTGTAACATCTCGAAATATGCGTCTAAGACCCCATAAAGTATGTATATATTGTGGATGGTCTTGTCGTTCTGAATCGATCTAACCATGACCGTCCGTCCGTCTGTCGAAAACACGATAGATCTTGAACGCGTAGAGCTACCCGCTTGAAATTTTGCACAGATACATAGTGTCGACGTAGGCCATTATGGATTGCAAATGGGTCATATCGGTTCAGATTTAGATGTAGCTCCCATATAAACCGATCTCCCGATTTGACTTCTTAAGCCTCTGGAAGCCGCAATTTTTGTCCGATTTGGCTGAAATTTTGCACGTAGAGTTTTCTTATGACTTCCAACAACTGGTCAAGAACCTGATATAGCTCCTATAAAAACTAATCCCCAGAATTGACTTCCTGAGCCACTGGAAGCCGGAATTTTGTCCGATTTTGCTGAAATTTTGCATGTGATGTTCGGTTATGACTTTCAATAACTTTACGAAATATGGTTTAAATCGGTCTATAAGCTGATACAGCTACAAGTCCTTACAAGCCGCAATTTTAGTCCGATTTGGCTAAAATTTTCCATACGATGTTCTATTATGACTTTCAATAACTGTTTTGAGTACGGTCCAAATCGGTCTGTAATCTTACATAGCTCCCAAATAAACCGATCTCCCGATTTGACTTCTTGAGCCCCTACAAGCCACAATTTTTATCCGATATGGCTGAAATTTCACAAATAGTGTTCTTTCATTACTTCAAACAACCTTGCCAAGTACGGTCTAAAACAGTCTAGAACCTTATATTACTCCCATATAAACCAATCTCCCTATTTGACTTCTAGAGCCCCTGAAAGCCGCACTTTTTGTCCGAAGGAATTTCCGATGAATTTGTGAATGTTATTTGTGTGCATGGTACTTCCGAATTGGTTTTGATCAAAATTGACTTAATTGTCAATTTAAGTTCGATGGCATAATGCCACTATGACCTTGGTATTAGTATATGAATGTCATCAAAATATTTTCTATTGATTATTATTAAAATTAGATTATGTTTAAAATTTTCCCTTCTAAGTTTTACTACAAAAATACTCACCAAACTTTTTTTTTAAAAATTTAAAAAAAAGAAAACTATTTTGAATTTATCGCAGCATCCTCTAAAACTCCAAACACATGACATTAATACCAAAATATTTGTGCATACATATTTGAGACCCATCACACATATTCACACTCACACACGAATACACACCCAACCTAATTTAAACAAAAAATTAAAAAAAAAAAAAAAAAACATTAACGACAGGAGAAAAAAATTTATGGCTAAATTATGAAGACATCTTGTTGGGTCAGAACGGGCCTCGCCAACCAAAGTAACAAAAACACACAACTTTTGGCCAAAGGAAATCACCAAAACGAAAAAAAAAATGGATAAAGTTGTTGCTGCTCCTGCTGCTGGAATGTAACCCGATTCTTATTAACTCATCAACAAAAAAGACTTCACTCAAAAAAAAACGGCAATAAAAAAAAGACAACAACAACAAAAATTCAAATATATACAAGATATTAACTTCAGTTGTTGGCCAAATTTAAGGCCCGCATAGGTCGCTACGGCGAAGAGCAAAAAATTCAAAACGTGTGTGGTCCCCCAATCCTTAAAGGGGAGTAGAGCATGAAACGACCGACATACAAACTGAACTTGAAAGGATGGTCGATTGGTCCCAGTGCCTTCAAGAGATGGACAGACATTGGGACGGCATGGAAAGAAATGCCAAGAACAACCATGGAGTAGAACTACAAGGCATAACCAAAACAAAAAAAAACGAAGTTGTTCTGGACGGACAAAACGAAAATACAGCAGACGGACAGACACTTTGCTAATAGGCCATAAATAATAACCACCAAAGAGATTATATTGAAAGGTTAAAATGTACAATAACAACAACAACAAAAACATCATTGGGAGACCACTACAACAACATAATATCTGTAAAACATCAGAAAACAAACAAAAGTCAAGTCACTAAAATAATGTGAGTAAGATGATCATCATAATAGATACGAGGGCAATTTATAAGGTGCGGGGGGAAATAGAGTAGAGTAGAGTAGAGTAGAGTAGAGCAGAGTAGAGTAGAGTAGAGTAGAGTAGAGCAGAGTAGAGTAGAGTAGAGTAGAGCAGAGTAGAGTAGAGTAGAGTAGAGTAGAGTAGAGTAGAGCAGAGTAGAGTAGAGTAGAGTAGAGTAGAGTAGAGTAGAGCAGAGTAGAGTAGAGTAGAGTAGAGTAGAGTAGAGTAGAGCAGAGTAGAGTAGAGTAGAGTAGAGTAGAGTAGAGTGGAGTAGAGTAGAGTAGAGTAGAGTAGAGTAGAGTAGAGTAGAGTAGAGTAGAGTAGAGCAGAGTAGAGTAGAGTAGAGTAGAGTAGAGTAGAGTAGAGTAAGAGTAGAGTAGAGTAGAGTAGAGTAGAGTAGAGTAGAGTAGAGTAGAGTAGAGTAGAGTAGAGTAGAGTAGAGTAGAGTAGAGTAGAGTAGAGTAGAGTAGAGTAGAGTAGAGTAGAGTAGAGTAGAGTAGAGTAGAGTAGAGTAGAGTAGAGTAGAGTAGAGTAGAGTAGAGTAGAGTAGAGTAGAGTAGAGTAGAGTAGAGTAGAGTAGAGTAGAGTAGAGTAGAGTAGAGTAGAGTAGAGTAGAGTAGAGTAGAGTAGAGTAGAGTAGAGTAGAGTAGAGTAGAGTAGAGTAGAGTAGAGTAGAGTAGAGTAGAGTAGAGTAGAGTAGAGTAGAGTAGAGTAGAGTAGAGTAGAGTAGAGTAGAGTAGAGTAGAGTAGAGTAGAGTAGAGTAGAGTAGAGTAGAGTAGAGTAGAGTAGAGTAGAGTAGAGTAGAGTAGAGTAGAGTAGAGTAGAGTAGAGTAGAGTAGAGTAGAGTAGAGTAGAGTAGAGTAGAGTAGAGTAGAGTAGAGTAGAGTAGAGTAGAGTAGAGTAGAGTAGAGTAGAGTAGAGTAGAGTAGAGTAGAGTAGAGTAGAGTAGAGTAGAGTAGAGTAGAGTAGAGTAGAGTAGAGTAGAGTAGAGTAGAGTAGAGTAGAGTAGAGTAGAGTAGAGTAGAGTAGAGTAGAGTAGAGTAGAGTAGAGTAGAGTAGAGTAGAGTAGAGTAGAGTAGAGTAGAGTAGAGTAGAGTAGAGTAGAGTAGAGTAGAGTAGAGTAGAGTAGAGTAGAGTAGAGTAGAGTAGAGTAGAGTAGAGTAGAGTAGAGTAGAGTAGAGTAGAGTAGAGTAGAGTAGAGTAGAGTAGAGTAGAGTAGAGTAGAGTAGAGTAGAGTAGAGTAGAGTAGAGTAGAGTAGAGTAGAGTAGAGTAGAGTAGAGTAGAGTAGAGTAGAGTAGAGTAGAGTAGAGTAGAGTAGAGTAGAGTAGAGTAGAGTAGAGTAGAGTAGAGTAGAGTAGAGTAGAGTAGAGTAGAGTAGAGTAGAGTAGAGTAGAGTAGAGTAGAGTAGAGTAGAGTAGAGTAGAGTAGAGTAGAGTAGAGTAGAGTAGAGTAGAGTAGAGTAGAGTAGAGTAGAGTAGAGTAGAGTAGAGTAGAGTAGAGTAGAGTAGAGTAGAGTAGAGTAGAGTAGAGTAGAGTAGAGTAGAGTAGAGTAGAGTAGAGTAGAGTAGAGTAGAGTAGAGTAGAGTAGAGTAGAGTAGAGTAGAGTAGAGTAGAGTAGAGTAGAGTAGAGTAGAGTAGAGTAGAGTAGAGTAGAGTAGAGTAGAGTAGAGTAGAGTAGAGTAGAGTAGAGTAGAGTAGAGTAGAGTAGAGTAGAGTAGAGTAGAGTAGAGTAGAGTAGAGTAGAGTAGAGTAGAGTAGAGTAGAGTAGAGTAGAGTAGAGTAGAGTAGAGTAGAGTAGAGTAGAGTAGAGTAGAGTAGAGTAGAGTAGAGTAGAGTAGAGTAGAGTAGAGTAGAGTAGAGTAGAGTAGAGTAGAGTAGAGTAGAGTAGAGTAGAGTAGAGTAGAGTAGAGTAGAGTAGAGTAGAGTAGAGTAGAGTAGAGTAGAGTAGAGTAGAGTAGAGTAGAGTAGAGTAGAGTAGAGTAGAGTAGAGTAGAGTAGAGTAGAGTAGAGTAGAGTAGAGTAGAGTAGAGTAGAGTAGAGTAGAGTAGAGTAGAGTAGAGTAGAGTAGAGTAGAGTAGAGTAGAGTAGAGTAGAGTAGAGTAGAGTAGAGTAGAGTAGAGTAGAGTAGAGTAGAGTAGAGTAGAGTAGAGTAGAGTAGAGTAGAGTAGAGTAGAGTAGAGTAGAGTAGAGTAGAGTAGAGTAGAGTAGAGTAGAGTAGAGTAGAGTAGAGTAGAGTAGAGTAGAGTAGAGTAGAGTAGAGTAGAGTAGAGTAGAGTAGAGTAGAGTAGAGTAGAGTAGAGTAGAGTAGAGTAGAGTAGAGTAGAGTAGAGTAGAGTAGAGTAGAGTAGAGTAGAGTAGAGTAGAGTAGAGTAGAGTAGAGTAGAGTAGAGTAGAGTAGAGTAGAGTAGAGTAGAGTAGAGTAGAGTAGAGTAGAGTAGAGTAGAGTAGAGTAGAGTAGAGTAGAGTAGAGTAGAGTAGAGTAGAGTAGAGTAGAGTAGAGTAGAGTAGAGTAGAGTAGAGTAGAGTAGAGTAGAGTAGAGTAGAGTAGAGTAGAGTAGAGTAGAGTAGAGTAGAGTAGAGTAGAGTAGAGTAGAGTAGAGTAGAGTAGAGTAGAGTAGAGTAGAGTAGAGTAGAGTAGAGTAGAGTAGAGTAGAGTAGAGTAGAGTAGAGTAGAGTAGAGTAGAGTAGAGTAGAGTAGAGTAGAGTAGAGTAGAGTAGAGTAGAGTAGAGTAGAGTAGAGTAGAGTAGAGTAGAGTAGAGTAGAGTAGAGTAGAGTAGAGTAGAGTAGAGTAGAGTAGAGTAGAGTAGAGTAGAGTAGAGTAGAGTAGAGTAGAGTAGAGTAGAGTAGAGTAGAGTAGAGTAGAGTAGAGTAGAGTAGAGTAGAGTAGAGTAGAGTAGAGTAGAGTAGAGTAGAGTAGAGTAGAGTAGAGTAGAGTAGAGTAGAGTAGAGTAGAGTAGAGTAGAGTAGAGTAGAGTAGAGTAGAGTAGAGTAGAGTAGAGTAGAGTAGAGTAGAGTAGAGTAGAGTAGAGTAGAGTAGAGTAGAGTAGAGTAGAGTAGAATAGAGTAGAGTAGAGTAGAGTAGAGTAGAGTAGAGTAGAGTAGAGTAGAATAGAGTAGAGTAGAGTAGAGTAGAGTAGAGTAGAGTAGAGTAGAGTCCGTCCATCTTTCCGTCTGTCGAAATATCGCAAACTTTCGACGGAATAAAACTAGCCACTGGAAACTCTTCACAAATTTTGTGTAGGTCTGTTGTTGGCTCATGTTTTGATATAGCTGCTTAATAAACCGATCCTGGATCTTGACTTCTTGCACCCCCTAAAGGCGCAAATATTATCCGATATGTCCAAAATATTGCACGAGGTTTTTTTATACCCACCACCGTGGGGCTTTTTTATACCCACCAGCATTTCCGACCCTACAAAGTACAAATATTTCGGATCGTCGTAAAATTCAAGGACGATTTAACGATGTCCGTACATCTGACCTTTTAAAATATTGAGCTGAAATTTGGCACAGATTCGTCTTTTTGATGCACGCTGGTTAAGTTCTTGAATGGGCCAAATCAGACTATATTTGGATATAGCGGCTTTATAGAATGATTTTTTGATAAAGGGTCTAACGCCCATAAAAACTTTATTTTTCATCCGAATTCGCTGAATTTTAAAACAGTGAGTAGTTAAAGGCTTCCCGACAAATGACCTAAATATGGTTCAGATCGGACTATATTTAGTTATTGCTACCATATATGCCGATCTCCCAATAAAGGGTCTCAAAACCATAAATGCTTTATTTATCACCCGATTTTGCTGAAATTTGCAACATTGAGTTATTTTAAGCCTCCCGACATCTGACCTAAATATGGATCAAATTGGACTATGTTTAGATGTAGTTGCCATATGGACCGATCTCCCGACCATAAAAGCTTTATTTTTTACCAGATTTCGCTGAAATTTAAAACAGTGGGTTATTTTAAGCCTCCCGACCTCTCACGTAAATATGGATCAGATCGGACTATATTTAGAATAGCTGTCATATTAACCAATCTCCCGCCATAGGCCATAAAAGCTTTAATTTTTATCCGATCTTCCGATAAGGGGTCTGAAGTCAATAAAATCTTTATTTATTACCCGATTTCGCTGAAATTTGAAACAGCCAGTAGTTTAAGACCTCCCAACATTCGACCTTAATATGGTTCTGATCGGACTATATTTAGATATAGCTGCCATATAAACCGTTCTGCCGATAAGGGGACTGAAGCCCATAAAAGCTTTATTTATTACCCGATTTCGCTGAAATTTGAAACAGTGGGTTTTTTTTTTGAGCTTCACGATATCCCATCTTAGTATAGTTCATATCGGTTTATAATTGGATATATCTGCCAAAAAGACCAATATTCTGTACTACAGAATTGAATAGTGACATATTTATAAAAATTTTGAAGTGCTTTGTTTTGATTTCGAATAACTGTGCCAAGTATGATCCAAATCGGTTCATAACCTGTTACAGCCTCCCATGAAAAAATATCTTCCGATTTTGTTTCTTTAGTCGCTATAGGGCATAATTTTATTTCGATTTGGCTGCAATTTTCTATAATTACTTTCACTTTGTTCTCCAACAGCCAAAGCAAATGTGTCTTCAATCAGTTTATAACTTGGTATAGCTCCAAAAGCATAGCAATTCTTATTCATCCATTATCCTTATCCTTATCCTGCAATGTCATAGCAAGTCTTATTCATCCATTATCCTTATCCTTATCCTCCAATAGAATAGCAATTCTTATTCATCCATTATCCTTATCCTTATCCTCCAATAGCGTAGCAATTCTTATTCATTCATTATCCTTTGTTTGCCTACAAAGAAATATCGGGCAAAGAACTTGACAAATGCGATCTATGGGGGAGGGTAGAAAAGATTCGGCCCGGCCAAACTTATCATGCTTTCCCTTGATTTTAGGCATCTCCAGTTGATCTTCATAACAAATTTCAGCTAAATTTCAGAAGTCAAATCTAAGGAACATTTAATATGGCATGTATATGTAAATGTGAACGGCTCAATGGCCTACTCGCAGCGAAAAATGTCATTGCTGTTTAATCTGCTTATTTTTTGGCATATTTCACCATACTTTTAGGCATTCATTCGTAGTACTTTTACACTGCTATGTCCTAGGAAATAAGTACTTATACCCATGTTAAGAGGTGGCTGTAAGAGCGGACGAGACATTCAAAAATGTCCGTCGTTCTAATTTAGTCTGTGGCTCTCCTATTTTGTATAATCTGGTAATAGCGGAGTTATTACTATGAATAAGTCATTATTTTTAAGCCACTGATCATAGTGGGGGTAATGATATGAATTGTAATACTACAAATAATGGGAGCTTCAATATAGTTTCAATCATAAAGCTTTATCCATTCGACAGACGGACAAAAAGGACATGACCAGATCTTTTCAGAATGTGAAGACGATGAAAAATATATATTGGGTTGCCCAAAAAGTAATTGCGGATTTTTTAAAAGAAAGTAAATGCATTTTTAATAAAACTTAGAATGAACTTTAATCAAATATACTTTTTTTAAACTTTTTTTTCTAAAGCAAGCTAAAAGTAACAGCTGATAACTGACAGAAGAAAGAATGCAATTACAGTTTCACAAGCTGTGAAAAAATTTGTCAACGCCGACTATATGAAAAATCCGCAATTACTTTTTGGGCAACCCAATTTTAACTTTATAGGTATAAAGACCCTTGCTTAAAACTGTCACAAAGGAAATATTTTGATACCTTCGTGTCTTCCTTACCATTTCCCTCATTTTTTCGCCTTCTATAAACTGCGGTCCTTACGTGTAACCCAAGATATTGCTATGCTATAGAAGTTTGGTTATTCTTCGTCTTGTGACTTAAAGACGGCTTCATACAAATATAAACAACATGACCAACAATAGCAACAACTAAAGATAATGTTATTGAAAGACCTGATGATGAGCTCTATATGGCCAAGAATACAAAAAAAACATTGGTAAAAAAAAAATGACTAAATTACGGTTAATGGAGCATATTAAGTATAAAAGCCACAAATGAAAAAAAAAACTTTAAAATTTAAATGAAATACCTGGACAAACCTGAGCACAACACATGTGGAATTTGTGGTCACACAGAGCCTATGAACGAGTTGAATATTTTGGTCATACAGAAGAACTTCCATTGAAACACTTACGTTGTACTGTGAATGTTTGTAGATAAATAAACAATTGGACTAAATTTGTGGCAAAAGTTGAGGCTATATCGCCATTAAAGGGTTGTTAAAACCGAAAAGGATAGTGGGTGAAGTTGTGATATGAATTTGCTTTAATTTTCATTAAGTTATGAGGAAATAATTAAAATTTTTTTTTACAAAATTATGCTGTACCACAACTAATTTATTGTGTTGCAAACTTTTTGGGCCCCAAAATGCTGACAAAATTATACAAAGTATAAATTCCTCTTACAAACATGATTCACTCTAAAGGCATTGATCAAAATATATACTCAACATATCTCTGACAATGAGAAATGAATGGAGTCCTTGCAAAATCTGGGCTTGGCTTACTGCAAACAATTTTAATCACTCTCTCATACTCACTCATGCGATGGGATAATGTCAACATGTTAACAGCCTTGCTGACATTCCACATTGTAAATATCCGCAAAAGACAAACGGACGCTGAAAGATAGTCAATTGTCTTCGAACATGCACAAGAAGGAGAAGAAGCAGATGATATGACAGATCATCATAACAACACACAAAGCTAATGATGATGATGATGATGAAGCTCATGTGGAGTGTGATGCTGCTGCTTCAGCAGTTGCATGTCCTGCAGTTTGCTACAAACAACATGCGCCTTTGATACTCAAACATGTGTGCATTGATACATCAACAGTATGCTAAACAAATAGTCCAACCAGAATCACCACTTGGCCTTTGACGGGGATAATCATAAAGCATGGCAAAACGATAAACACAACACCATACCACCATGTCATAGCATTGCAAATGAAGGTGAAACATATTGTAGACTTTGGGGCCATAAGTTTGTGATGATGCTGGAAAATATGGCCTATAAACCAACGTTAATGATTATAAGCCATTAAATTGTTCTCTTGTGTATCATCATCACACATGACTCTATATTCCCATTCTTGATTTGAGTGAGTGTGTGTGGTAAGACATAGGTAACATGGTGATATTATAAGCCCATGTGTCATTCAATATGAAGTGAAAACAAGTAAAAGCGTGCTAAGTTCGGCCGGGCCGAATTTTATATACCCTACACCATGGATCGCATTTGTCGAGTTCTTTTCCCGGCATCTTTTCTTAGGCAAAAAAAAGGATATAAGAAAAGATTTTCTCTGCTATTAGAGCGATATCAAGACATGGTCCGGTTTGGACCACAATTAAATTATATGTTGGAGACCTGTGTAAAATGTCAGCCAATTCGAATAAGAATTGCGCCCTTTGTGGGCTCAAGAAGTAAAATAGAGAGATCGATTTATATGGGAGCTGTATCGGCCTATAGACCGATTCAGACCATAAATAATGTTAATGGTCATGAGAGAATCCTTCGTACAAAATTTCAGGCAAATCGGATAATAATTGCGACCTCTAGAGGCTCAAGAAGTCAAGATCCCAGATCGGTTTATATGGCAGCTATATCAGGTTATGAACTGACTTGTATTTTATTTGACATAGTTGTTGAAAGGACTGAGTCCTTAGAGACTGAATAGCCTATATGCTAAAGACCATGTCCATAAATTATCCTAACTAATATGTCCATAAACTGTCGTTCACATGGCATAAGGTTAATAGAAAGAAAGCTGCAGAGACAGTTGGCATTATATGGCCACTCCTATGGGTGACCAACATGAATAACCTAATATGGATCCTAACTTAAGAGCGATTTGAACCTGTTAAGAGCGATTTGAACCTGTCTGTTACGCAGACGACTTTGTCCAGGAAACCGAATCAGCTACGGAGAAAGGCTGATAAGGTCTAGAAGGTAGCATACGACTAGAGCAGACCTCGGAGTGTGAACCTTAATCTGGAGAAGACTGAAAACTCATTATACTCACCACCATAGGATGGGGGTATACTAATCTAGTCATTAAATTTTTATACCTTCCACCATAGGATGGGGGGTATACTAATTTCGTCATTCTGTTTGTAACTACTCGAAATATTCGTCTGAGACCCCATAAAGTATATATATTCTTGATCGTCGCGATCGTCATTTTATGTCGATCTAGCCATGTCCGTCCGTCCATCCGTCTGTCTGTAGAAAGCACGCTAACTTCCAAAGGAGTAAAGCTAGCCGTTTAAAGTTTTGCACAAATACTTCTTATTACTGTAGGTCGGTTGGGATTGTAAATGGGCCCTATCGGTCCATGTTTTGATATAGCTGCCATATAAACCGATCTTGGGTCTTGACTTCTTGAGCCCCTAGAGTGCGCAATTCTTATCCGATTGGAATGAAATTTTGCACAACATGTTTTGTAATGATTTCCAACAACTGTGCGAAATATGATTCAAATCGGTCAATAACCTGATGTAGCTGCCGTATAAACCGATCCTGAGTCTTGATTTCTTGAGCCTCTAGAGTGCGCAATTCTTAGCCGATTCGAATGAAATTTTGCACGACGTGTTTTGCTATCATACCCAACAACTCTGCCAAGTATGATTCAAATTAGTTCATAACCTGATATAGCTGTCATATAAACAGATCTGGCGACTTGACTTCTTGAGCTTCTAGAGGGCGCAATTCCTATCCGATTTGCCTGAAATTTTGCATGACGTATTTATTTTTTACTTTCAACAACTGTGTCAAATAAGGTTCAAATCGGTTCGTAACCTGATATAGCTGCCATATAAACCGATCTGGGATCTTGACTTATTGAGACTCTAGAGGTCGCAATTATTATACGATTTGCCTGAAATGAAATTGTACGACGGATCCTCTCATGACCATCAACATACGTGTTTATTATGGTCTGAATCGGTCTATAGCCCGATACAGCTCCCATATAAATCGATCTCTCTATTTTACTTCTTGAGCCCCCAAAGGGCGCAATTATTATTCGAATTTTACACAGGTCTCCAACATATAATTTAATTGTGGTCCAAACCGGACCATATCTTGATATCGCTCTAATAGCAGAGCAAATCTTTTTTTATATCCTTTTTTGGCTAAGAAGAGATGCCGGGAAAAGAACTCGACAAATGAGATCCATGGTGGAGGGTATATAAGATTCGGCCCGGCCGAACTTAGCACGCTTTAACTTGTTAGCACCTCGCAATGTTGTTCAAGGACCCCATAAAGTAAAAATATTCTTGATCGACTTGAAATTCTGACTCGAACTAGACATGTCCGTCCGTCCGTCTGTCGAAATCAAGAAGCCGAAATTTTTGTGCGATTTGGCTGAAAATTTGCATATAGTGTTTTGTTATGACTTCCAACAACTGTGCCAAGTACAGTCAAGAACCTGATATAGCTGCCATATAAACCGATTTGACTTCTTAAGCCCATGGAAACACAATTCTTGTCCGTTTTGGCTGACATTTTGCAGATAGTGTTCTGTTATGACTTCCAACAACTTTACCAACTACGGTCCAAATCGGTCTATAACCTGATATAGCTCCCATATAAACCGATCTCCCGATTTGACTTCTTTAGGCCCTGGAAGCCTCAATTTTTATTCGATTTAGATGACATTTTGCACATAGTATTTCGTTATGACGGAGCCAGGTACGGTTCAAATCGGCTGAAAGTTTCCACTTAGTGTTCTGTTATGACTCTTAACAACTGTTCCAAGTGCGGTACAAATCGGTCAAAAACCTGATATAGCTTCCATATAAACCGATCCTCTGATTTGACTTCTTGGGCCCCTGGAAGCCACAATTTTTGTCCGATTTGGCTGAAATTTTGAATATAGTGTTCTGTTATGACTCTCAAAAACTGCGCCAAGTACGGTCTAATTCGGTCTATAACTAGATATAGCTCCCATATTTTAGCAGAATCCATGGTGGTGGGTTCCCTAGATTCAGCCCGGCCGAACTCAGCACGTTTTTACTTGTTATACCCTACACCACTACTGTGGTACAGGGTATTATAACTTATTGAATTTGTTTGTAACCCCCAAAATGCTTCTATAAATATGTTCGTCAGATTTTGGGCAATTTGCAATAATGTTGTCATTTGTCAACCGTAGTTATTATTACAGTGTAAACATATTTGCTCGCCGAGGTCCATCAAAATTGGTTCAGAATTGGATATAGCTCTCACTTTGTACTTATAGGGTAGGTGTAGGGTATTATACAGTCGGCAAAGCCCGACTTTTGTCCTTCCTTACTAGTTTTATACTTGGATGTTTCTTTTACAGAACGAGTTCGAAATCCGATAAGGTCAAATACTCGGCAGTGACCTTGTATAGGAAACTTAACTGGAAGTGCCACATCCACGAGCACAGCTATGGGACACCATGTACTCAGCCCATAGGCTCAAATTTGAGCCCGACTTTAAAAAAAATACTAACTTTGGAGGTGCATACTAAGAGGAAGTGCAACGTAAGGACATTACAGGTTCAGAGAACGTGCTTTAGGCGGGAGAAGAGACTATATTATACCTGACTGAATTGGAAAAGAGGTTTCGGATCGGATATTTAGGACAGCACCTGAGGTCGAATGCGAAATACTGGTGTCAGCTGTACAGACTGGGAATTGTCATCTGGTAGATCATGTTACTTGGATAGCTGAGGTATTATCCAGACTATGTACAAACTTTCAGGGCCTTATAAAGATTTCAATCCCGCATAACTTTTGACTGACGGCTAGCTGAGATGTACCCCTGTTGGCATTAAGCCTTTCCGACGTTTGACCAATACTGGCCATGATGCTTTCTATGGGAAAGCATTATCATTATCCAAACTATTACGTTATCATCCACACCTGCCTCCCGTATCGCTCTCTCTATAGCGAACACATGCACATCCAACCAGTAAGGAAGGACAAAAGACGGGCGGTGCCGACTGTGGTACGATCTGACATTGCACAGAAGCTGGACATTGAAAAGCTGCAAACACAACAAATGGCAGCGGCATACTCCACTCGACTGACCCAACTGTTTCATGAAAGCACTCCTTGTTCCGACGATATAACGGCGCAGTGGCAAACTATTGCCCACTCCATGGCAAATGCCGCGAAATCCGTACTTGGGTACCGAAAGCATCCTCCAAGAAACCCATGGTACGCCCAACAGTGTCGAGATGCTACTGAAGCCAAGAATGCGGCATATAAAGCAACCCTGCAATCATTAGCAACGCGCCAGATGAAGGAGAGATATCGGGAGAAAAGGAGAGAGGAGAAACACCGATTCCACAGAAAGAAAAAGGAAATGGAAAGACGTGAGTGGGAGCGAATTGTGATATACTGGAGTCAGAATGAAGTCCGGAAATTCTACCAAAAAATTAAACATTAAACCGAAGGCTGTAGTGCAGGCACATCCTCCTGCAGAGACAAAGAAGGAAATCTGATAACTGACACAGATAGCTAGCTGAGGATATGGAAATAATATTTTAACACAACTACTAGTGTCCGACGTTGACGGCGAAGAGGATACCGCAGAACCAATCAATGATGAAGGTATTGAATGTTTACCTCCTAGTCAGAATGAGGTCCAAGTAGCTGTGACCCGACTAAGGAACAACAAAGCAGCTGGAGCCGACGGGTTACCCGCTAAACTATTTAAGACCGGAGGCGACACGCTGATAAGGCGAATGCATCAGCTTATCTGCGCAATCTGGCTAGAAGAACGCATATCCGATGATTGGAACCCCAGCTTACTATGTCCCGTACACAAGAAAGGAGACAAGACGGAATGTGCCAACTACAGAGAAATAAGTCTCCTCCCCATCGCGAACAAGATACTCTCGAGCATACTGTGCGAAAGATTAAAACCTAAAGTCAATGAGATAATTGGGCCCTATCAATGCGACTTTAGACCTGGTAATTCCACTCTGGACCAGAAATTCACTCTGCGCCAAATCTTGTAAAACACCCGAAAAGGACAAATCAACATCTATCATCTCTTTGTTGACCACAAAGCCGCTTACGATACCCCTTTAAGTTCAAAGGTATTTTAAGCCATGTCTGAGTTTAGAATCCCTGCAATATTAATAAGACTCTGCAGGATGACACTTGCTGATACACATTCCTCAGTAAGAATAGGAAAGAATCTCTCCGAGCCATTTAATACCAAACTAGATTTCAAACAAGGAGACAATTTATCGTGAGTTCTCTTCAATATCTTGCTGCAGAACACTATACGAGATGCAGATGTGAATTGATATGGCACACTATTCACAAGAGAACACATGCTACTCGACTATGCCGACGAAATAGGTCGGTCACCTAAAGTAGTAACTGCAGCCTTTGAAAGAATCGAAAGAGAGTCAGTGAAAATAGGTCTGGCAGTAAATGGAGATTAGACAAAATGGATGGTTTCAACTCCCAAAACGCTTTGTACAACCGAGCAGATAAAGAAAATGGAGAAAGTAGGGAACCACAACTTTGAGATAGACAGTAACTTTATCCACCTCGGCACTGCCGTAACCGAAACGAATGACACCAGTTTTGAGATAAAGCGAAGAATAATACTGGCAAACAGATGCTACTTGGGACTAAGTAAGCAGTTTAGAAACAAGACACGGATACTACCCGTGTTGTTATATGGTTCTGAGGCATGGGTACTTGTGAAAGCAGATGAGGCATTGCATGGAGTGTTTGAGAGAAATATTCTTCGTTAAATATATGGACCAGTTTGCTTTAATGGAGAATATAAGCGTTGTATTAACCAGGAGCTGCATGACTCCGATAGCATATTGGGTTGCCCAAAAAGTAATTGCGGATTTTTCATATAGTCGGCGTTGAAAATTTTTTCACAGCTTGTGACTCTGTAATTGCATTCTTTCTTCTGTCAGTTATCAGCTGTTACTTTTAGCTTGCTTTAGAAAAAAAGTGTAAAAAAAGTATATTTGATTAAAGTTCATTCTAAGTTTTATAAAAACGCATTTACTTTCTTTTAAAAAATCCGCAATTACTTTTTGGGCAACCCAATAGTTACACGTATCAAAGTATAATGGCTGCGTTGGCTATCTCATGTTGTCAGAATGGATGACGAAGCTCCAGCAAAGAAGTCTTTCGAAGGCAAACATGGTGGTGCGCGCAAACCGGGAAGACCAAAAGCCCAATGGAAAGATCAAGTGGTGGGAGACACCTCAAAACTTGGTCCCAGAGATTTTAGAATGAGCGCAGAAAATCGAGGCGCTTGGGACGCTATTCTTCGTTCAGCTAGGGGAACAAATGTTCCGTCATAGCCAATTAAAGTAAAGTAAGCAGCTTGTATCTGGAGAATTTGCCATATAGCCTACACTTTATCTTGATAGTACGCTCACTGAAGCTTCTAAGTCCATTGACAATCCATAACTTGTTTTATCAAACTTGGGAATAAAAACACCACTTACCAGGCCTTCGGGGTTTATTCGAGTTCTAGGCTTGCTGTGCATATAGCGGCAATATTGATTATGAACGGAATCATTTTATTGAACGATAATGTCTGTGATGATAATCTTTTGATTTACCTCATTGTTCCTATATTTCTGCATGTCTTCAAAGCTCGTCCAGCCTCACTTAATGCTACTCTCCAGCATTAAACTCAAACATTCTTCTATGAGCTCAGCTATGATATGTTCAACTAACTTACATTACATTCAAAACCCATGTAGATACCTACACCAAGTTCGTCTTTGTTAAGCTTAACTCTATTTTAACTTGGCTAATATTGTGCAGCATATAAAAACAAACTAATTCCTGTGGTTAGCTATGTGTAATCCATCATTCAATATAACAGAAAACAAACATTGACAAAAAAACACTAAAACCAGATGCCTCAATTGAAATTTGAGATCACTCTTTAGTTAATAATTATCTTTCTTCCTTTCACATAACATTCCCATCTGGCCTGTTAGCCAACAAAAAAACAGGCGTGAGAATTTTTTCATAATTGAAGGACTTGGTGTTGTTTGTAACAAAACACACCAAAAAAAGAAAACATTAATAAAATAAAATTGATGTTAACAAAACATTTACGAGCAAACATTTGGTATGAGTTATAATTTTATGAGGGTGGTCTCTGTCACGGCGGTCATAAATGTCATGTTGTCAATAATGAATGCCCATATTAGATTTCTCAAGCATTTGGGCTATCAATAACAGAGAAGAGCGATTCCATATTATTGACTGATCATGAGAACTTACTTATTAAGATAATAAATCACAGAAAAACACCTTTGAAATTTATAGCATTACGTCGGAAAGGATCATAATATAACCATTTCACAGTTGGTCAAAATTAATGACCTGGTTTCGCACTCGCTGATAGGCAAAATGGTAAAAAAAAAGTCTAATGGTGAAATGCTTTAAAATTTTAAGGATTTTATGAGAAAATGTCAAGCCGCATATATTGTACATATGTTAATTTTTTTTAAGGAAATCGGTTCAAAAATATATCTTAAATGAGCTCAAGAAGATTTATCGAAAAATTCGTGTATGTGATAGATATGTCAAGAGATAAGCATTGATCAATAAGATCAAAAAGGAAATGGGAAGGCCTGAGTGTGAGCGAATTGAGATGTACAGGAGTCAGAATGAAGTCCGGAAATTCTACCAAAGAATTAAACATCAAACCGATGGCTTTGGTGCAGGCACATCCTCCTGCAGAGACAAATAAGGAAATCTGGTAACTGACACAGATAGAATGCTGAGCTAATGGAAAGAACATTCTACCCAACTGCGAGTGTCCGAAGTTGGCGGCGAAGATGATACCGCAGAACCAATCCCTGATGATGGTATAGAATGTTTACCTCCTAGTCAGAATAAGGTCCAAGTAGCAGTGACCCGACTAAGGAACAACAAGGCAGCAGGAGCCGACGGGTTACCCGCTGAACAATTTAAGACCGCAGGCGACACCCTGATAAGGCGTACACATCAGCGTATCAGCGGAATCTGGCAAGAAAGGGGACAAGACGGAATGTATTTTTTTTCTGTCAGCCAATTCACAGGGGATGTCCCCTATGAATGCAGTGCATTGCGTTGGCGACAGGAAATTAGGAATTGGAGGGGGGAAAAGGATGTAGTGCTTATTGACATTTGTCTTAAATCTTCGGATGTCAACGAGGGTGGGAAAAACATTAGCCGGAAGTCGATTCCATATACGAACGGTTCGGGCGAAATAAGAATTCTCTCTATAATGCATTATGCGTTCCGCTGGTCAATCAATTACAAACGGCTGTGAGCTCCTGGAATGTCTATTATCCCTGACATATATCCTTACATCAGGAATAAGAAGACGAATATCAGATGAACCCACACCATAAAAGTACCGATAGAACAGCGCCAAACAACCCACATCGCGACGATTATGAAAGGAAGCAATATAGTTGGATACCCCACTGTCCCCAAGCAACGCCATCGCTCAACTCTGTACACAGTTCAGCAGCTCCTGATCTATATCCCGTTCACAAGAAAGGAGACAAGACGGAATGTGTCAACTACAGAGGGATAAGTCTCCTCTCCATCGCATACAACATACTCTAGAGCGTACTGTGTGAAAGATTAAAACCTAAAGTCAATGAGATAATTGGGTCTTATCAATGTGGCTTTAGATCTAGTAATTCCATCCTGGACCAGAGATTCACATTGCGCCAAATCCTGGAAAAGACCCGAGAAGGACAAATCAACACCTACGATCTATTTGTTGACTACAAAGCCACCTTCGATACTCCTTTACGTTCAAAGGTATTTCAAGCCATGTCTGAGTTTGGTATCCCTGCAATATTAATAAAACTCTGCAGAATGACACATGCTGATACGGGTTCCTCAGTAAGAATAGGAAAGAATCTCTTCGAACCATTCAATACCAAACGGGGGATCTCTTTAATATCCTGCTGGAGAAGATTATACGAGATGCAGATGTGAATAGATATGGCGCACTAATCACAAGAGAACACATGCTGCTTGCCTATGCCGACGACATCGATATCATAGGTCGGTCACCGGAAATAGACAAAATGGATGGTTTCAAGAAAATGGAGAAAGTTGGGAACCACAACTTTGAGACAGTCAGTAACTTTATCTACCTCGGCACCGCCCTAACCGAAACGAATGACACCAGTTTTGAGATAAAGCGAAGAATAAAACTGGCAAATAGATGCTACTTTGGATTGAGTTAGTAGTTTAGAGACAAGGCCACCTATCGTCAAACTAAGATTACACTACACAAGACGCTGATACTACCCGTGCTGTTATATGGTTCTGAAGCATGGGTACTTGTGAAAGCAGACGAGGCAACGCTAGTAGTGTCTGAGAGAAAGATTCTTCGTAAATTTTCGTTAATATAGGCGACGTATGAACCACGAGCTGTATGTCAACAATAGCATAGTTATACGCATCAAAATACAACGGCTAGGACATATTGTCAGAATAGATGACGAAGCTCCAGCAAAGTCTTTTGAAGGCAAACATGGTGGTTCACGTAAACCGGGAAGACCAAAAGCTCGATGGAAAGATCAAGTGGAGGGAGACACCTCGAAACTTGGTGTTGGAGATTTTAGAATGAGCGCAGAAGATCGAGGCGCTTGGTATGCTATTCTACGTTCGGCTAGTGGAGCAAATATTCTGTCATAGCCAATTAAAGTAAGTAAATAAGTATATGATCAATTTACAATTGTAGCCGATTGTAACAAATTTGGGTAAATTTTCCAAAGAGTTAACGCTATATGTTGGAAAGTGTCACTATGAGGAGGGTATATCCTCCACCATAGGATGGGGGTATACTAATTTCTTCATCCTGTTTGTAACACATCGAAATATGCGTCTAAGACCTTATAAAGTATTTATATTCTTGATCGTTACGACACTTTAAATCGCTCTAGCCATGTCCGTTCGTCTACTCGCCCGTGCGTCTGGCCGTCTGTCTGTCAAAAGCAAGCTAGCTTTCGATGGAGTAAAGCTAAGCGCTTGAAATTTTGTATAAATACTTTTTATTAGTGTAAGTCGATTGCGATTGTAAATGAGCCAAATCGGTCCATGTTTTGATATAGCTGTCATATAAACCGATCTTGGTTCTTGACTTCTTGAGCCACTACAGGGCGCAATTCTGATTCGATTTGGCTGTAATTTTGCACATAGTGTTTTGATATCACTTCCAACAACTGTACATCAGTATGGTTCAAATCGGTTCATAGCCCGATTTAGCTGCCATATAAACCGATCTAGGATCTTGACTACTTGAGCCGCTAGAGGGCGCGATTCTCATCCGATTTGGCTGTAATTTTCCACATGGTGTTTTGGCATCACTTCCAACAACTGTGCTATATAGTTCAAATCGGTCCATAACCTGATATATCTGATATATAAACCGATCTAGGATCTTGACTACTTGAGCCGCTAGAGGGCGCAATTCTCATCCGATTTGGCTCAATGTTTGCACGAGGTGTTTTGTTATAACTACCAACAACTGTGCTAAGATGGCTTAAATCGGTCTATAACCTGATATAGCTGCCATATAAAACGATCTGTGATATTGATTCTTGAGCCTCTAGAGGACGCAATTCTGATGAGATTCGAAATCTACTCCCGAATACCTTTCATTTGAGACCCATATTGAAATGAATGTCCAATATGTCTGTTTGGGGGAGTTTTGGGGTTGGGGCGGCCCGATAGGTACTAAGACTCAAATTTGAATTCCATATTCGTATTCTACTCTACAATATCTTTCATTTGATACCTATATTGTCCCGATAGGTTCACTTTTAATTTTGGGTTGTCCCCGATCATCCCGGTTCACTTTTGATTTTGGGTTGTGTTTTTGGCATAAGGGGGGGTCCGTATACATGTGCAAAATTTCAAGCAACTAGCTTTACTCCTTCGAAAGTTAGCGTGCTTTCCACAGACAGTAGGACGGACGAACATGGCTAGATCGACTTAAAATGTCAAGACGATCAAGAATTTTTACCCTTTATGGGGTCTTAGATCAATATTTCAAGGTGTTACAAACGGAATAGCGAAGTTAGTATTGCCTAATCCTATGGTAGAGGGTATAAAAATTTAGGCTAGGTCGCAAGTCGCGTTGTGACTTCTTATGCTAATCCTCCCTTACACATAGAATCCATACGCTAAGTTATATTGGGTTGCCCAAAGAGTAATTGCGGATTTTTCATATAGTCGGCGTTGACAAATTTTTTCACAGCTTGTGACTCTGTAATTGCATTCTTTCTTCTGTCAGTTATCAGCTGTTACTTTTAGCTTGCTTTAGAAAAAAAGTGTAAAAAAAGTATATTTGATTAAAGTTCATTCTAAGTTTTATTTAAAAACGCATTTACTTTCTTTTAAAAAATTCGCAATTACTTTTTGGGCAACCCAATATAATAATCGGGATTTTATTAAGGACCCTTTAAATTTACGATTTAACATCATATTTATATTCATTTACAAATAAGCTAATATTTAGCTGTCCACCTGAGTTTCTATGCAAAACCATCGTCTGAGATCCAGGGAGCGGATACAAAAAGTTTATCCAACCATTTGTTATTTTTAATATTTAAAATTTTTTTTTTTTTGTGATTCTTCCACTTTTTCAACTGAAATTCTTTTAAATTAGAATAAAAGCATCATATTTAATGCTACTCACAAAAGTGAAATATTATCTTATTGGTAGATTATATTACGAAAACAAAAATGTCGGCATTATGGTAATTTCTTCTTCTTTGTGTTCATTTTTCTGTTGTATGAGCAAAGAAAATTGATAACATTTTTGGAGTATCTGCAAAAACAAAAAGGCACTATTAAACATCAAAAGAAACTGCCAAAACTTCAAAAATCAAACGAGCCGTAAAATTCAATTTGATCACCGACAAACATTTGCAGCATGGTGTGTTTGTGTGAGAAAACTCAGCGAACAATACGGTCTGGCTTTAAAACAAAGACATTGGCTAACGATGATGGTTAAGCGATGACAAAAGACAGGACTAAATTCTTAAGGCTGTTGCTTGGTGGTATAATCGTTTAGATCAGACAAACATGAGCCAGGCTCACAAGGTACCACAGAAGGTAATGATCATCATCATCATCATCATCATTATGGTGGAGAGCTTCATCAACTTTCGACAAAAGTTTATAAAAAAAAAGTAGGTATTTATATGTAAAATCGAAATGAATACCTTGCCATCGTTTAGGGATTTGATTGAGGATGCTTAGTTTAGCTTTATGTCAGCCTTGACGATTGTCAAGTTTCAAAAGCGAAAAAGGAACGCCGCCACCATCACCACCACAACCACCACTGCCAATGACAGGCCATGGGGGCATAAAAAGGGCCTTTCGCAAAGGAGTTTCAAGCGACATAAAGTCTACTTGAGTAGCTAATCAGAAAAAATACGTACGAGCGCATGTTGTATATGAAGCCTTTTGTATTCAATCTCTAAGAAAATCTGAATATGAATGATGATGAAGATGAAACTTAAACTTAGCCATGGCCCTGACATAAGTTGACTCAAGTCCCCTCAAGTGGTGGGCCATCAAAGTCGCAGGTATTGTACCAGGTACAAAGCTAAAGTGACCACTTGCCGCCTTTTTTTTGCCTTTTTTGCCTTCAATTGAATTGAAGATGTCTTCTCATTGATTGCATTTCAAAGGGACTATCAACAATTAAGGATTTTCGCATATGTGCAAATTGAAATATTTTCTCACAAGCAATTAGCTTGAGGGGATGAGAATCTCTTTCAGCATAATCCAATTGTGAAATTCTATTGTATTGCAGTTATCCTTTTGAGCTGGGCATGTGTGAGAAGGGGGCATTACCGTCATCAGCTTGAATATCCTTTTTTTTGGAAAGGTGATCATTCACAGTAAACCAACAAAAATTATAGCAAAAACTGTTCAAAGGGCTTTGAATGGCCATTCGCCGCAATCTTATCAATCTGTATGAAGTTGATTAAAATAAGCCTTGGTTCTGAGTAGTCAATATTGGTCTTACGCATAGTAAAACACAGAAAATCATAAGTTCGGCCTCCCTCCACTATGGATCGTATTTGTCAAGTTCTTTGTAGGACTTTATCAAGTATATATGAACTATATGAAGTTATTGGCCGATATGAAACGTACTTAACACAGTTGTTAGAAGCCAGAGAAAAATACCACCTCCAAGTACGAAATTTCAGCCAAATCGGATGAAAATTGCGGCTTCCAGGGGCTCAAGAAGTCAAATCAGGAGATCGGTTTATATGGGAGCTATATCAGGTTCCTAATCGATTTGGACCATACTTGACACAGTTTTGAAAGTAACAGAACATTACCTGCAAAATTTCAGCCAAATCGGATAAAAATTGAGGCATCCATAGGCTCAAGAAGTCAAATCGGGAGATCGGTTTATATGTGGGAGCTATATAAGGTTATAGACCGATTTGAAACGTACTCGACGTAGTTGTTGGAAGTCATCACAGAACACCACGTACAAAATTTTGAGCCAAATCGGACAATAATTGTGGCTTTCATGGGATCAAGAAGTCAAGTCGGCAGATTGGTTTACGTGGGAGCTATATCCAAATCTGAACCGATATGGCCCAACGACCTACATTATTTCGAGACAATCAAAATATATATACTTTATGGAGTCCTAAATCAATATTTCGAGGTGTTACAAACGGAATGACTAGATTAGTATACCTCCATCGTATGGTGGTGAGTATAACAATCCGCGCCTAATTTTGAGCAGATCGGATTGTAGTTACTACGGCCATTAAAGTGTATATCGGGCGATACATATATATGGTAGTTATCTAAATCTGAACTGATTTTTATTACTCTGTGGCAAGACACCGAAATAATGCAGATAGTGGCACCCAATAATGTAGGTCGTGGCATTACTGTTTGAGCCTAAATGAGCGACTATACTCAGCGTAAAGATATTTACACCCGAAATCTTCGCTTTAAAACAGTACCACCTCACGCATTCTGTAATTGCCTCTATTTCCGTCTGCAAGACTGGTCAAACAGCCGGAAACAGAACTCAATGCTGGGTTCTCAATGAAGACGCTCCGACCTGTTCTGCCTTCTATCTCTGAACCATCCGTGTTCCGTTAATCCAGTCGTAAGGATGGACGCAAGGCTGGCCGTAAACATGGATGTAAGGCTGGACGTAACGATGGGCGTTAGGATGGTCTTTAGGAAAAACAAAAGGAAAGACATACGGATGGACGTACAGTTGTCGTAAGGATGGACGTACAGTTGTCGTAAGGATGGTCGTTAGGATGGACGTGAGGATTGACGTAAGGATGGACGTAAGGATGGACGTAAGGATGGACGCAAGGATGGACTTAAGGATGGACGTTAGGATGGACGTAAGAATGGACGTACAGTTGTCGTAAGGATGGACGTAAGGATGGACGTAGGTATGGACGTAAGGATGGACGTAAGGATGGGCGTAAGGATGGACGTAAGGATGGACGTAAGGATGGACGTAAGGATGGACGTAAGGATGGACTTTAGGATGTATGTAAGAATGGAAGTAAAGATTTATGTAGCGATGGACGAAAGGCCGGACGTAATTATGAACGTGAAGATGGATATAGAAAAGGACATAAGGATGGACGTATGGATGGATACAAGGCTGGGCGTAAGAAGGCCGTTAGAAGAAACAAAGACGAACAACATTAAAAAGTATGGCCAAGCCCTGGCAGAGTTCTTGAATACTAATGACCTTATATCACTTAATATTGGTAGCACCGCTACCTTTATTAATAGGATTTGGAAGTAGGTATTAAATGTGACGATGTGTTTGGAAAATCTAATCTATGAGGTTCAGGGTTACAGGGTTTCCAACGAACACTCTTTCTCTGTCCATCGCTACATTAGGTTTAGCACGGCCAGCGCCGAATGCCATAAGCTTCCGGAATATTTTGAAAACCAACTGGACAAAATTCAGAAGACTTCTCAGAAGAAGGCTTGAGAAAGATAATTTAGATTTTCCAAGCGTCTTCTATGCGACGAAATGTCAACACGATTACGTTGGGGTCTTTCGAAAATAGTTGTCCTCTTCGGGAAAGGAAATCAGCGCAAGAAAAAACCTGGATGACCGGTTAGATTCGCAATATTGGGAAAGAGGTCCGCAGACTTTTTAACAGAACACGTCGTAAAAAGAGCAAGTTTATTGGGATGTGTGTTACACACGGCTCAAGGAATACAATTAGATTACTAGAGCGGCGTTGTGGACGATTTTGTAAAGCAGCACGGAATTCCTGACATAAATTTACTTAGAATTTGGTACGTGGTGTACACTAACACTCTCTTATCACCACGTATATATGACCCCCATGTAACTTCTTGAGATCCTAGAAGTCGCAATTATTAGTCGATTTGATTTCTTCAAACTAATCCAGACAGAAACAACTAAAAGCGTGCTAAGTTCGGCCGGGCCGAATCTTATATCCCCTCCACCGTAGATCGCATTTGTCGAGTTCTTTTCCCCGCATCTCTTCTTAGGCAAAAAAGGATAAAAGAAAAGATTTGCTCTGCTATTAGAACGATATCAAGATATGGTTCGGTTCGGACCACAATTAAATTATATGTTGTAGACCTGTGTAAAATGTCAGCCAATTCAATAAGAATTGCGCCCTTTGGGGGCTCAAGAAGTAAAATAGAGAGATCGATTTACATGGGAGCTGTATCAGGCTATAGACTGATTCAGACCATAATAAACACGTATGTTGATGGTCATGAGAGGATCCGTCGTACAAAATTTCAGGGAAATCGGATAATAATTGCGACCCCTAGAGGCTCAAGAAGGCAAGATCCCAGATCGGTTTATATGCCAGCTATATCAGGTTATGGACCGATTTCAACCTTATTTAGCACAGTGGTTGAAAATCATAATAAAATACTTCATGCAAAATTTCAATCAAATCAGATAAGAATAGCGCCCTCTAGAGGCTCAAAAATTCAAGTCCCCAGATCTGTTTATATGACAGCTATAAGAATTGCGCCATCGAGAGGCTCAAAAAGTCAAGACCCAAGATCGGTTTATATGGCAGCTATATCAAAACATGGACCGATAGAAGTAAAATAGATTTACATGGGAGCTGTATCAGGCTATAGACTGATTCAGACCATAATAAACACGTATGTTGATGGTCATAAGAGGATCCGTCGTACAAAATTTCAGGCAAATCGGATAATAATTGCGACCCCTAGAGGCTCAAGAAGGCAAGATCCCAGATCGGTTTATATGCCAGCTATATCAGGTTATGGACCGATTTCAACCTTATTTAGCACAGTTGTTGAAAGTTAAAATAAAATATATCATGCAAAATTTCAGCCAAATCAGATAAGAATTGCGCCCTTTAGAGGCTCAAGAAGGCAAGATCCCAGATCGGTTTATATGACAGCTATATCAGGTTATGAACCGATTTCAACCATACTTGGCACAGTTGTTGGATATCATAACAAAACATGTCGTTCAAAATTTCGTTCAAACGGACAGACGGACGGACGGACGGACATGGCTAAATCAACATAAAATATCACGACGATCAAGACTATATTGGGTTGCCCAAAAAGTAATTGCGGATTTTTTAAAAGAAAGTAAATGCATTTTTAATAAAACTTAGAATGAACTTTAATCAAATATACTTTTTTTACACTTTTTTCTAAAGCAAGCTAAAAGTAATAGCTGATAACTGACAGAGGAAAGAATGCAATTACAGAGTCACAGGCTGTGAAAAAATTTGTCAACGCCGACTATATGAAAAATCCGCAACTACTTTTTGGGCAACCCAATATATACTTTATGGGGTCTCAGACGAATATTTCGAGTACTTACTTACAGAATGACGAAATTAGTATATCCCCATCCTATGGTGGAGGGTATAACAAAGTTAATATGTGTAAATTTCCATAACACATGGTTGAGGGTATCCAAGCTTCGGCCCCGCTGAACTTTGCACATTTTAACTTGTGTTAAGTAAAATAATCTATTAAAAAGGTAAGTCAACTTAGCAGAATCCATGGTGTTCGACATTGAATTTTGTTGTCATTAAATGGTTGCTTTTAAGAATCTCTCGCTTGGGGATAGTCTTTGAAAGGGTGTCCTTGAATATTTTTCACTTAGCTGCGGTCGGTTATTCGGTCGGTTATTTGTCAACAGAATTCATATCAAACATGGTATCTACTCGACCTTGTGTGCCTTGAAAATGATAGCATTTTAGATTTTTTGTTTATCTCGTTTGTTTTTTTTTTTTTTTGGTTCGGCTTCGAAGGAGAGCTTCCAAAGACACCTGATGTGGTCTTTGGCTAAAATCGGCTGCCAGAGTAGCACCACAACCAAAAATAGAGTTGATGCATTTCAGGGGGCTTGCAATTAATAAATGTTGCTCTTATCTTATCATTTTTATGCAAATGTGTTTTCGCACATTGCCAATTGGCAGTGTGTGCATGTGCAAATTAAAGTGCAATAAATATGCAAATCTTGTCACATAGAGAGTAGATTTTAGGTGAGTGTTTTTTTTTTCTATTTTTTGATATTTTTCGTTGATTTTTTTTTCCTTTCAGCCGCTTGGCAGACAATTTAATTTTGAACATTTTAACACTTTAACACAAATTGCAAACAAGATTTTGATTAATTTGTAACGTAAATTACGCCGTTCGACGTGAAGTGTGCCAAACACTAAATTAATTCTTAACTAATGAAGTCTACTGAGCAATGGACCGATGGTGGTGTGGCGGGAAAAAAACACTAAACGCACTAACTGTGGCTCAACACTTTAAACATTTCGTTGCTATGGCTTTGATGTGGTCTTGAAAGTAAAATGACAAGAATTTGGCATATGCTACAACTAGGCTCGTGGTGGTTAAAATTATAAAACCAAAAATTAAATACCTTTGGACAATTTTTAGAAACTCCATACAATGGCTTCGGGACTGGTTAACTATGTTAAGATTGGCCGCGCTGAACTTTGGTTACCCTCCACCACGGTTATATATCTTATCAATAATGCGTCTAAATCCGGGCATAATTTTATTCTAGGGTTGCCCAAAAAGTAATTGCGGATTTTTCATTTAGTCGGCGTTGACAAATTTTTTCACAGCTTGTGACTCTGTAATTGCATTCTTTCTTCTGTCAGTTATCAGCAGCTACTTTTAGCTTGCTTTAGAAAAAAAATTTAAAAAAAGTATATTTGATTAAAGTTCATTCTAAGTTTTATTAAAAATGCATTTACTTTCTTTTAAAAAATCCGCAATTACTTTTTGGGCAACCCAATACATACCAAACTTCTGTCAAACCAGGAAAACCATATAACTTCTAGGAACCGAACAAGGATGATCGAGAGATCGCTTTACATGGGAGCTATATCAGGTTATAACTAATTTGGACTGTATTTGGCACAGTTGTTGGTAGTCGTAACAGAACACCGCATGCCAAATTTGAGCCAAATCGGACAAAAAATGCGGCTTGTAAGGTCTCAAGAAGTCAAATCGGGAGATCGGTTTATATGGGAGCTATATCAGGTTATAGACCGATTCCGACCGTACTTTCTACAGTAGTTGAAAGTCGTAACTGAACACCACGTGCAAAATTTCAGCCAAATTGGACAAAAATTGCGGCTTATAAGGGCTTGGGAAGTCAAATCGGGAGATCGGTTTCTATGGGAGCTATATCAGATTATAGACTGATTTGGACTGTATTTGGCACAGTTGTTGGAAGTCGTAACAGAACACCGCATTTGAGGCAAATCGGACAAAAATTGCGGCTTGTAAGGTCTCAAGAAGTCAAATCGGGAGATTGGTTTATATGGGAGCTATATCAGGTTATAGACCGATTCCGTCCGTACTTTCTACAGTAGTTGAAAGTCATAAAAGAACGCTACATGCTCAATTTCAGGCAAATCGAACAAAAATTGCAGCTTGTAAGGACTCAAGAAGTCAATTCGGGAGATTGGTTCATACGGGAGCTATATCAGGTTATAGACCAATTTGGACCGTACTTGGCACAGTTGTTGGAAGTCATAAAAGAACACTATATGCTCAATTGCAGGCAAATCGGACAAAAATTGCGTCTTGTAAAGGCTTAAGAAGTCAAATCGGGAGATCGGTTTCTATGGAAGCTATATCAGGTTATAGACCGATTTGGACCGTGGCTTGTGCTTAGTCCCTCAAGCCACAAGCTCTTAACGAGTTACTGTAATTACAGAGCATTTATTACCCTATCTCCGATAGAGTCCAAGACGTAAAATCGTATGCTCGCTATATAAGGCAAAGATAATGTGGTGTGATTTCAATACTACTCGTCTTATTATACCACCGTAGGAAAGGGGGTATATTCATTTAGTCATTCCGTTTGTAACACATCGAAATATCCATTTCCTACCCTACATAGTATATTTTAAGACGATTTAGCGATGTCCGTGAGTCTGTCAGTTCGTGTGTCCGTCAGTTGTATTCACGCCACAGTCTTTAAACTTTGAGATATTGAGCTGACATTTTGCACAGACTCGTTTTTCTTCTATACGCAGATTAAGTTCTTGAATGGGACAAATCGGACCATATTTGAATATATTTTCATATATATACCGATTTGCCGATTTTGAGTCGTAGACCTATAACTGGCGCATTTATTACCCGACTTTGCTGAAATTTGGAACAGTTAGTTGTATCAAGACTCCCAGCATGCAGTTTATGGGCTGGTGGCCTCATTGGACCGTACTTCTTCACGTAACTATGAATGGTGAGTGCTACCTTAAGATGAAACCCAACTTTTTTTGCCCAAAATGCAAAAACTTGACTTGCATGACATGTGCTTTCAACAAGACGTTGCCACATGCCACACAGCACACGTAACAATGAACTTATTGAGAGGCGAGATCGTGCGATTTAATCCCTTTAGACTATTTTTTGTGGGACCATGTTAAAGCTCATGTCTATACAGACGAGCCCGTGAGATACCGGCCGAAATGTTGGAAAGAGTATGCCATAATTGGACCATTTGAGGTTCAATCAATCATGGTGTTGTCGATTTTCATTCGTTAGAGGGAACAATTCATTATGAGGAAGTTCGTTATAGAGAAGTTCAACGTAATTTATTTCCACCAAACGGTATCTATAACCACCAAAAACATTTGCTGATGAGTTTATTTAGGTTAGGTTGAAAAGATCCGCCCCATGCCCCTGAGGACATACACCTAAGCTCGCAATCAGATTGTTGTGCGCTTTAACTACCAAAAAAGTAACCTTGAACAAGTAAAAAGGCGTTAAGTTCGGCCGGAACTTTGGATACCCACCACCTCGGGTATATATGTGAACAACCTTTCGTCAAAATCCAGTGAAAAATGCATACCTTATGTCCCATAGCAGCTATATAGACATATCAAACGATTTCGACCAAATACTTATAAGTAAAGGGTGATTTTTTTGAGGTTAGGATTTTCATGCATTAGTATTTGACAGATCACGTGGGATTTCAGACATGGTGTCAAAGAGAAAGATGCTCAGTATGCTTTGACATTTCATCATGAATAGACTTACTAACGAGCAACGCTTGCAAATCATTGAATTTTATTACCAAAATCACTGTTCGGTTCGAAATGTGTTCATTCACCGTAACGTTGCGTCCAACAGCATCTTTGAAAAAATACGGTCCAATGATTCCACCAGCGTACAAACCACACCAAACAGTGCATTTTTCGGGATGCATGGGCAGTTCTTGAACGGCTTCTGGTTGCTCTTCACTCCAAATGCGGCAATTTTGCTTATTTACGTAGCCATTCAACCAGAAATGAGCCTCATCGCTGAACAAAATTTGTCAAAATTTGAACACATTTCGAACCGAACACTGATTTTGGTAATAAAATTCAATGATTTGCAAGCGTTGCTCGTTAGTAAGTCTATTCATGATGAAATGTCAAAGCATACTGAGCATCTTTCTCTTTGACACCATGTCTGAAATCCCACGTGATCTGTCAAATACTAATGCATGAAAATCCTAACCTCAAAAAAATCACCCTTTACAAGTCATTGATCAACCGAGAGATCGGTCTATATGGCAGCTATATCCAAATCTGGTTCGATCTGAGCCAAAATGAAGACCAACATCGAAGAGCCCAACACACCTCACTGTCCCAAATTTCGGCGACATCGGACAATAAATGCGCTTTTTATGGGCCCAAAACCTTAAATCGACAGATCGGTCTATATGGCAGCTATATCCAAATCTGAACGAATCAGTGCCAAATTGAAGAAAGATATCGAAGGGCCTAAGGCAACTCACTGACCCAAAATTTCAGCAAAATCGGATAATAAATGCGGCTTTAATGGGCCTAAGACCCTAAATCTGAGGATCGGTCTATATGGCAGCTATATCCAAATCTGAACGAATCAGTGCCAAAATGACGAAAGATGTCGAAGGGTTCAACACAACTCATTGTCCTAAATTTCAGCAAAATCGAATAATAAATATGGCTTTTATGGGCCTAAGACTTTAAATCAGAGGATCGGTCTATATGGCAGCTATATCCAAATCTGAACCGATCTGAGCCAAATTGACGGAGGATGTCGAAGGGCCCAACGTAACTCACTGTCCCGAATTTCAGCAAAATCGGATAATAAATGTGGCATTTATGGGCCTCAGACCCTAAATCGGAGGGTCGGTCTATATGGCAGCTATATCGAAATTTGGACCGATCTAAGCCAAATTGACAAAGGATGTCGAAGAGTCTAACACAACTCACTGTCCCAAATTTCAGCAAAATCGGATAATAAATGAGGCTATTATGGGCCTAAGACCCTAAATCTGCGGATCGGTCTATATGGGGGCTATATCAAGATATAGTCCGATATAGCCCATCTTCGAACTTAACCTGGTTATGGACAAAAAAAAGTCTGTGCAAAATTTCAGCTCAATATCTCTATTTTTAAAGACTGTAGCGTGATTTCAACAGACAGACGGACGGACATGTCTAGATCGTCTTAGATTTTTACGCTGATCGAGAATATATATACTTCATAGGGTCGGAAATGGATATTTCGATGTGTTGCAATCCTTAATTGTTTTCCCTGCAATCCTTAATTGTTTTCCCTGCCACGCCCCTAAATTGGTTCATGTCTGATATTGTGTCCCCACCTGACATTGGAAATGTTGCAACGCCTCATATCTTCCAAGCCAACGCAACACATGCTATCACTTGCAGCACCGATTTTACATAATTAAGCTCGTATAGTCCTATATGTCAGCTATACTGACCTCCCGCTTGCTTCCTTTCAGTAAAATCCTCGTCTTCTCACAATCTGGATCCCCCATGGGATTTTCGCCGTCCTACCGACCGTTCTACTGTTCCACAGGGTTGCATGCGCATTCGTCGCCCACGTCTCTTAACTCGGAGTTTATTTACGGCAATTCTCTGGCCTTCTCTACCAAATCGTCTGCTTTCTAATTCCCAGTTATCCCGCTATGGCCCGGCACCCAAACGATGCGGAAAGCGTCATCCTCATAAAAGGCGCTAATCTCCTTTTTACATTCGAAACCTGTTCGTGACCTTACCCTCCTGGTTGTTATCGCTTGTTTACTGTCCACAAAGATGTTCATATTCGACGTCAACGCGTTAACACCATACCACACCACCTCATGCATTTTGTGATCGCCGGGCCGTATTATGGTCTGGAAGTCTAAAAAACATCTCAGTCCTTGGGTTCCCAATGTAGACCCCTAGGCCCACTCTGTCCTCTAGCTTTGATTCACCCGTGTACCATGACCTTCCAACTGGCAATACTAGGGTTCCGTCAATCCGAGACTGTACCGCTGGCAGCAGTGCCTCGCACTCGATCTCAAGCGTCGTCTCAGGTATCCGATCGGATACCTCTTCCCTTCCTTCCAGGTTTCCTATCGTCGCCTCTATTATACAGCGATGGTATGACCTGCTCCTATCCTCTATCCATTCCGTTATCGCCTTAAGTTTCATAGCCGCCGTGACTGCCTCACACTTTATCTGTATGTCAATGGGTCGGATATCTAGAATAGTCTCAAGTGCCCTAGTGGGCGTGGTCTTTATCGCTCCGCCTATGCCAAGACAACATGTTCTCTGAACCTGTTGTATGGTCTTTATGTTGAACTTTTTCTCCATCGCAGGCTACCAAACTATGGTCTAATCACGCTCCTGTAGAACCATATCCTCGGATTCAGGTCTCATTTCAAGCCTACGGTCTGTCTACATAGTGCCCAACATCTGTGAGCCTTCTCTGTACGCTCCTGAATATGACACTTCCAATCCAGTTTCCTATCCAAGATCACACCAAAGTATTTGACCTTGTCAGTTATCGAAATCGTCCTATTGAGGAAACATGGTGCGTAAATGGACCCACCTTCGTCTTCCTCATGAACAGGCATATTTCAGTCTTATCTGGGTTAACAATGAGACCTCTGGGTCTAGCCCAGTCATATGCCATATGCAAGACTCTTTCGGACCTTAGATGTATTATAAAGTCTACTATGCAGACGGGTTCAAATCCCTCCTCGGTCAGCATCCGTAATAGGTCTATTATGGTGGTCACCCATAGGTGTGGCGGTGAAAAACCTTCTTTTGACCTAGGCATGCTGTTTGTATTTGATCAGTTCGCTGGATGTTCTCCTCTTTATCATAGTGGTTTTGAGTAGAAAGGACCTAAGGCTTATAGGTTTGTAGGCCTTTGGTGTCGCATAACTTGCCTTGCCGGGCTTGGGTATTAATACCACACTTGCCTCTCCTGCCAGGTTTTCGGAGTATATGCAAGTTCCACTTTATTTAAAAAGAAAGTAATACGTAATGGAGTTCAAGCGTAATAGAGTGATTGCTTTGTATTTACCTGGAAAATCACAACCAGCCATTGTTGGCGAACTCAAACACCTCAAAGTGAACAAAATGTTTGTGTATCGCCTGATAGATGTACACGGGAGTAATTTCACGCTAACGAGAAAAAAAATATTCACGAACAACTTTATAATGTCGTCTCACGTTGTTGCACTCTTACACGACAAACATTTAACACAAACACTCCCTCACACAGGGCTCACAAAAAAATCATGACTCACGAGAAAATCACGAAAATCATAAAACTCTCACGAGATAGTGAGAGTGTTTACTCAACCTAGCTCTCGTACGAAATATTGAGCCTCTTCAATCGTTTTTATGGAGTAAATGCGAGTTATGGCAATATGAGTATAAGCCTGTCATTCGGTGGTGGGTATAAAATGTGGGATTTAAGGTTCAATTTCCAGAAAAACTCCGACGTATAAGGAAACAGATGCCGCCGTGGGTCGGAAATAAAAGTTATCAGCAATGCTTACTCTCAAATATACTCGCCGGTGTATAACCTACACCCCCCCCCCCCCCCCCAAAGACATTTTAGATCTGCAAACCACCATCCACTATATCCGCTCCTCTCGGTAAGTGTATTCAAAGGCCATTAAATCTAAGCTGGTAAAATTTTCAATTGAAAATTTTTGTTGTCTTCAACCAACTTTTTTTTTTGCTTGAGTGTATAGTCATGCAAATGAACATCGGTCACAGTGTGGGTCAGCTTAGCAGATAGTGCTAGCAGCAGTGGTGGCAGTGGCAGTGGCAGTGGTTGAACAATGATTGTAATGTCGGTTGACATTTATTTACGAGTCCCAATGCTAAATGAACTCTAATTTACATTTATGAAGCTGTTACTGTAAGATTTGAACGACAACATCTAGAGATCTGCGATAGAATCATTTTACCCCTTGTCATGCAGGAAAAGGAAACCTCAGCCCATGGTCGAACGATGCAATGAAATGGAATGGTAGAATGAAAGGCGGCAAGGGCAACCACCGTCAATAGTACGAGTGAGGCGATTGTTTGTAAAGTCCCTCTGTCTGTTTATTTGCTTGCTCTCAAGCCTATGTACTGGGTGCTCGAATGGCCTGTTGCCGAAATGGAATGTTTGCCTGGTCCGCTGCCTGGTTGTTGGTGGCCCTGCTTATGTTCTGTTTCTGTTATCGCTGGCTTTGTCGTTAAGTGATCACATCTTATTTCTTTAAACGCCTTTGTTTGCATAGACAGCAATGGTGTGTTTTAGCTCCTGTTTTTTTTCCTCTCTAACCTGGCTCCTCCACCTCCAGCCTGTTGTTGTCCTCATCATCATCAGCAAAGTTGTCGGTTTGCTACGCCGTTTTGTAGATCATTGACTGTTGATAAGATTAACAAAGTATTTTGTTTACTTTTTTAAACTGTAGCAAACGATCCAAAAGGATACATGAGGTTCTTCTTAGCGTTGATGGTGATGTGATGGTGGTGCACACGCTGGACTGCTAACAGATTTCGTTTTGTAGATGCTAAAGAGATGTGCATAAATTATACCACTGACTATAGTCAACTTTTTGATGATGCGTTTAGACCAAAAGGCTCCATGGTACCATGATACCAGCAACTATGGATACCAGAGCAATGCAGTAGAAACGATGAAAGCAAGAAAAACAAAACACTTAGATTTGTTTGTTCATTAATTTGAAACAATCACTTAAAGGTAGCGATGTGGCAGATAATTGGTGAGAAAGACACAAAACTGAAAACATTTAAAAGAAATAAAATTGGGAATACAAAAAAAAAATCAGATGGAATTTGGCTACCAAATATTACAAATTAAAAAAAAAAAATTGAGTCCCATATTGTCCCGATCGGTTCACTTTGATTTTTGGCGTTACTTTTGGGGAGGTTTTGGCCTTGGGACGGCTCTCTAGATACTTGGATTTAATTTTCATTACGGTATTCGTTTTTTACTCCCGAATACCCTCCATTGGAGCCCTATAATGTCCTGATCGGTTCACTTTTTATTTTGGGCGGCACTCTTGGGGGGACGCCCCAGGCATTTGGATCCAATTTTTGACACCATATTCGTATTCCACTACTCCCAAAAACCTTTCATTTGATAGGTCCACTTTGATTTTGAGCGGTTTTGGGCTTGAGACGGCTCCCTAGAGACTTGGACCCAATTTTTAATATCATATTCATACTCCACTCCCGCATACCTTTCATTGGAGTCCTATGTTGTCCCGATCTGTCCACTTTTTATTTTTGGCGGCACTCTTGGGTAAACGCCCTAGGTATTTGGATCCAATTTTTGACACCAAAAACCTTTCCTACTCCAGAACACCTTTCATTTGAATCCCATATTGTCGCGATCGTTCCAATTTGATTTCTGGCACTACTGTTGGGTGATTTTGGACTTGGGACGTCTCCCTGGACACTTGGACCCAATTTTTAATACCATATTCGTACTCTACTCCCAAATACCCTCCGTTGGAGTCCTATAACGTCCTGATCGGTTCACTTTTCATATTGGGCGGCACTCTTGGGGGGACGCCCCAGGTATTTGGATCCAATTTTTGACACCATATTCGTATTCTACAACTCCCGAAAAACATTCATTTGAGTCCCATATTGTCCCGATCGGTCCACTATGATTTTGGGCGGTTTTGGGCTTAGGACGGCTCCCTAGACACTTGGATCCAATTTTTGGTACCATATTCATACTCTTCCTTTCTATGGAGTCCTAAATTGTCCCAAACGGGCCACTTACAATTTTTTGCGGCACTATTTCATTTGAGTCCCATATTGTCCCAATCGGTCCACTTTGATTTCTGGCGCTACTTTTGGGCGGTTTTGGACTTGGGACGTCTCCCCTGGACACTTGGACCCAATTTTTAATATCATATTCATACTCTACTTCCGCATACCCATCATCGGAAGCAATAGAGTTTGATACCCTACTGTCCCCAATCAACACCATCGCTCTCCGTTGAACCCGGTCAAGTAGCTCAAAGGATGATTTTGGAGCTCCTGCCCATATATGAGAGTTATATTCCATTCTCGGCCTGATGTAGGTAGTATAGATCAGAACAGGTGAAATATTTCTGGCACCGCTTAAGAAAGCCCAAACACTAGAATGCTTCTTTCGACACTTCGAAGGGACATCACATTGTATCCTCATGCCCAGAACATCAAGAGCATCTGACTGCTCAATATCTATACCGTCGATAGAAGGTTTGAAGATGGGCTATAACGGACTATATCTTGATATAGCCCTCATTTAGACCGATTCACCGATTTATAGGCCTAAAAGCCACATTTATTATCCGATATTGCTGAAATTTAAGGTCTTGGACGACCCATAAAAGTCGCATTTATTTTCCGATGTAGCCGAAGATTGGGCCAGTGAGTTGTATTAGGCCCTTTGACATCTTTCTTCAAATTGGCCCAGATCGGTCCAGATTTGGATATATCTGCCATATAAACCGATCTCTCGATTTAAGGTCTTAGGCCCATAAAAGGCGCATTTATTGTCCGGTTTTTGGGGTGGTTGGGGAGGCCTCTCAGACACCAAGGAATAAATTTTAATGTCAGATTTGTACTCTACTTTTAAATGACTTTCATTTGATACCTATATTGCACAAAACTGCAAAAGCGCCCAGTTGGATGGTGTTTTTGGGATGGGGGACACCCCTGACACCTAGGGTGACATTTTTATACCAAGTTCGTACTCTACTCTTAAATACCTTTCATTTGATACCCATATTGTCCCAATCGGTAAACAAGTCCGTTTGGGTGGGTTTTGGGATGGGGCGTCCCCCTAGGTTATTTGGCACAAAAATTTATACCAAGTTTGTGGTTTTAGGGTACCAAAATGTGGTATACAAAATTTCGCTTAAATCAGTGCACCCATTTCCGAGATCTGACGGTTTTGAGAATGGCGGTAAGGGGGGAAGTAAAAGCGTGCTAAATTCGGCCGGACCTAATCTTATATACCCTCCACCATGGATCGTATTTGTCAATTTCTTTGCCCGGTATCTCTTTATAGGGAAACAAAGGAGAATGGATATGAATTTCTATTCTATTGGAGTTATATTAACTGATTCGGGCCTTACTTGGTTTGGATAGAAGATGCCATTGTGCAATTTCGTTCAAATCGGAGCCCTCTAGGAGTTTAAGAGCTATATTCGGGAGCTCGGTTTATATGGGACCTATATTAAATTTTAAACCGATTCAAAGCATACTAAGTACATCTGTAGGAAGTCATTGTGTGAAATTTTGGCCACATTGGATAAGAACTGAGCTCTCTGGAGGGGCAAGAAGTAAATCGGGAGATCAGCTTATATGACAGCTATATCAAAACATCGGCCGACATGGCCCATTTACAATCCCAATCCCGTTTGTTTGTCGAAAGCACGCAACTTTCGAAGGAGTAAAGCTAGGCGCTTGAAATTTTACTCAAATACTTCTTATTATTGTTGGTCAGTTGGGATTGTAAATGGGTCATATCGGTCCATGTTGGCTGAAATTTTGCATGATGTGTTTTGTTATGGCCCTCAACAAATGTGCCGAGTACGGTCCAAATCGGTTCATAACCTGATATAGCTCTCATATAATCCGATTTCGGATCTTGACTTCATGAGCCAGTAGAGGGCGCAATTACTATCCGATTTGGCAATTACATTTTGCACAATGAATTCCACTTTGGTCTCCAATAGCCAAACCAATTATGGTCCCAATCGGTTCATAACTTGGTATAGCTCTAAATGCATGGCAGTTTTTATCCTTCATCCTTTGTTTGTCTATAAAGAGATATCAGTCAAAGATCTTGACAAATGCGATCCATGGTGAAGGGTATATAAGATTCGCACGCTTTTACTTGTTTTTAGTGAAAATTTCACTTTTAAGTTTTTCCACATTTAAAAATATAAGAACACTTACATCCACTTCTTGAATTAGCCAAGTTTCGAACATTTTAAAAGCCCAGTTCAGGAAAAAGTTTACGAATCAAACCTTTCCATCATGGGTATCAGTTAAATCACTACAAATATGTATTTAAGGCAAAGCATCAAAAAGTGCGGCCAAACACGCAAACCAAAGCAAAGAGCCGATATAGTTAATCATAACATTTGGGTGGCCCACGAAACAATGCGAATTGTTTTCTGGGCTTAAGATTCAGCACCAAAAAAAAAACGCAGATAGCAATGATCAGTCCAAGACCAAAGATAAATATTTGTGAAACGACAACTTCTTTTATTTAAGGAGAACAAAACAAGCAACAAAAACAACAGTAACACCAGCCACACAGTGAACAAAACGCTTAAAAAGATACAACGCTATCGCCACATCTACCAATGAATTGGAGAGAAAACAACATAATATCATTGTTAGCATATCAACAGAGTCATCACCATCATCATCATCAACCTCATCTTCATCCTGCTGCACGCTCTGCATCGCGGTATACACTTTCCGCCACAACCTGCCATCCTTGCCATCCTATGCTTTTGGTCTCAGCAACATCATTGCCCTGAATATCAGAGCATCATTGGCCAGGAAAAATTTTACCACCAACGCCAGCCGAAAAGAATCAAATCTTTGCTATCATCCAACAATGGTACTACAACTATAAAAAATCGGCTTCATGTGCAGCGAGAGCGGTGAAGAAAATGTGGTCACAATTTTCGTTAGGGGGGATGGCAGTAATGCAAATCCTACCTAGAGATTTTAAATAATCCAACAAAAATCCTACCAAGCAAGACCAGCAAGGATATTTCACCCATTTCATTGAATGCTGTCCAGCCAGCTCAAAAATTTAAAAATTGAGGTCCATTTACCTCTAGGTAATGGGCCTCAATGGTCCGTCTGTCCGTCCATCTGTCTGTTGAAATCACGCTACAGCTTTTAGACATACAGATATCGTGCTGAAACTTTGCATAGATTCTTTTAATGTCCATAAGCAAGTTAAGGTAGAAGATGGGCTATATCGGACTATGTCCTGATATAGCCCCCATATAGACCGATCTGTCGATATAGGGTCTTAGTTCCATAAAAGCCACATTTATTATCCGATTTTTCTGAAATTTGGGACAGTGAGTTGTGTAAGACCCTTCGACATCTTTCAGCAATTTGGTCTAGATCGGTCTAGATTTGGATATAGCTGCCATATAGACCGATCTCTCGACTTAAGGTCTTGCGCCCATAAAAGTCGCATTTATTGTCCGGTTTTTGACAAAATTTGGGACAGTGAGTTGTATTAGGCCCTTCGACATCCTTCTTCAATTTGGATCGTTCCAGATTTGGATATAGCTGCCATATAAACCGATCTCTCGATTGAAGGCTTTGGGCCCATAAAGGCGAATTTATTGTCCGATGTCGCCGAATTTTGAGACAGAGAGTTGTGTTAGGCCCCTCGATATATTTCTTTAATTTGGCTCAGATCGGTTCAGATTTGGATATAGCTGCCATATAGACCGATCTCTCGATTTAAGGCTTTGGGCCCATAAAGGCGAATTTATTGTCCGATGTCGCCGAAATTTGGGACAGTGAGTTGTGTTAGGCTCTTCGACATTCTTCTTCAATTTGGCTTAGATTGATCAAGATATGGATATAGCTGCCATATAGACCGATCTCTCGATTTAAGGTCTTGGAGCCATAAAAGGCGCCTTAGTTGTCTGAAGTCGACGAAATTTGGGACAGTGAGTTCTGTTAGGCCCATCGATGTACGACTGCAATATGGCACAGATCGGTCCAGATTTGGATATAGCTGTCATATAGACCGATCTCTCGATTTAAGGTCTTGGGGCCATAAAAGGCGCATTAATTGTCTGAAGACGCCGAAATTTGGGACAGTGAGTTAAGTTAAGCCCCTCTATATATTTCTGCAATTTGGCTCAGATCGGTCCAGACTTGGATATAGCTGCCATATAGACCGATCTCTCGATTTAAGGTTTTAGGCCCATAAAAGGCGTATTTATTGGCCGATGTCGCCGAAATTCGGAAAATGAGTTGTGTTGGGCATTTCGACAACCTAGTTCAATTTGGCCCAGATCAGTTCAAATTTGGATATAGCTGCCATATAGACCGATCTCTCGATTGCAGGTCTTAGGCCCATAAAAGTCGCATTCATTGTCCGATGTCGCCGAAAATTGGGACAGTGAGTTGTGTTAAGCTCTTCGACATCCTTCTTCAATTTGGCTCAGATCGGTCCGGATTTGGATATAGCTGCCATATAGACCGATCTCTCGATTTAAGGTCTTAGGCCCATAAAAGGCGTATTTATTGGCCGATGTCGCCGAAATTTGGGACAGTAAGTAGTGTTGGGCATTTCGACATCCTAGTTCAATTTGGCCCAGATCAGTTCAAATTTGGATATAGCTGCCATATAGACCGATCTCTCGATTTAAGGTTTTGGGTCCATAAAGGGCGCATTTATTATCCCATTTCGCCGAAATTTGGGACAGTGAGTTAAGTTAAGCCCCTCGACATATTTCTGCAATTAGGCCTAGATCGATCAAGATTTGCATATAGCTGCCATATAGACCGATCTCTCGATTTAAGGTTTTGGGCCCATAAAGGGCGCATTTGTTGTCCGATGTCGCCGAAATTTGGGACAGTGCGTTAAGTTAAGCCCCTCGACATATTTCTGCAATTAGGCCTAGATCGATCAAGATTTGCATATAGCTGCCATATAGACCGATCTCTCGATTGTAGGTCTTAGGCCCATAAAATGCGCATTTATTGTCCGATGTCGCCGAAATTTGGAACAGTGAGTTGTGTCAAGCCCCTCGACATTTTTCTCCAACTTGGCCCAAATCGGTCCAGATTTGGATATAGCTGCCATAGACCGATATCACGATTTAAAGTCTTGGCCCTATAAAAGGCGCATTGATAATCCGATTTCACTGAAATTTGACACAATGACTTATGTTGGACTTTTTGACATCCGTGTCGTATATGATTCAGATCGCTTTATTTTTAGATATACCTAAAAAAAAAGACCAATATTTTGTTATACACAGTTGAACAATGACTTGTACTTATTAATATTTGATCCAAATCGGAACATATTTCGATATAGCTGCTATGGGGCATAAGGTATGCATTTTTTACCGGATTTTGGCGAAAGGTGGTGGATATCCAAAGTTCGGCCGATCTTAACGCCTTTTCACTTGCATTACCATAGGCGGCTTGAGATCGAAGATAGGCTATAACTGACTACTTCTTGATATAGCCTCTGTTTAAACAGTAATCGCGATTAGATGTCTTCGTTGAAATTTGTAACGGTGGGTTGTATTAGACATCTCGACATTCATGTCGAGTATTCTACTTCGGTCTGTACATGGACATACATACCGATCTCCCAATTTAAGGTATTGGGTCCATTATAGGCATTTCTACTACCCGATTGCGCTAATGTTTAGAATAGTGAATTGTGCTAAGACCCTTCATATCCGTGCTAGACCCCTCTTTAACCCGGCCATACCTAATGCCATTTCAAATTATCGATTTTCAAAATTATTGCACCATCCTCGTTGTGTCAAAAGGCTGCATATGTCAGTGTGAGATAGGAGCAAACGCAGGCGCAAGGCAATAAAGATTTGATCTGCAGCAGCATCCTTATATTATCTTGCTCTTTGTAGGTGTACCTAAATAAAAAAAAAAATAAACAAAAAAGAACCAGTGAAGAGTCATTAAGTTCGGCCGGGCCGAACTTCTGATACCCACCACCTTAGGTATGTTAAACACCTTTTGTCACAATCTGAGGAAAAATGCATCAAATATGAACCCAAAGCAGCTTTATCAAAATATGTTCCGATTGAGCCAAACTATATTCAAATAAAGACCCCTGGGGCCATATTGAACAAGGATGTCGTGGGGTCAAACGCAGCGGACTGTGCCAAATTTCAGTGAAATCGGGTGATAAATGCGCTTTTAATGGGCTCAATACCTTAAATCGGGAGATCGGTCTATATGGCAGCTATATCCAAATAGGGAAAGATCGGGGCCATATTGAATACGGATATCGAAATGCCTAACATAGCTCGCTGGTACAAATTTCAGCACATTCAGGTGATAAATGGGCCTTTTATGGACTGAAGACCTTAAATCGGGAGATTGGTCTATATGGCAACTATATCCATCTAAAAACCGATCGGAGCCATATAGGGCACAGTTGTCGAAAAGCCTAAGATGGCTCACTGTGTCAAATTTCAGCGAAAATGGGTAATAAATGAGCCTTTTATGGGTCCAAGGCCTTGAATCGGGAGATCGGTCTATATGGCAGCTATATCCAAATTGGGAAAGATCGGGGCCATATTGAACACGGATATCGAAATGCCTAACACAGCTCGCTGATACAAATTTCAGCGCATTCGGCTGTTAAATGGTCCTTTCATGGGCCGAAGGCCTTAAATCGGGAGATCGGTCTATATGGCAGCTATATCCAAATAGGGAGAGATCGGGGCCATATTGAATACGGATATCGAAATACCTAACACAGCTCGCTGGTACAAATTTCAGCGCATTCGGCTAATAAATGGGCCTTTTATGGGCCGTAGGCCTTTAATCGGGAGATCGGTCTATATGGCAGCTATATCCAAATAGGGAGAGATCGGGGCCATATTGAATACGGATATCGAAATGACTAACACAGCTCGCTGGTACAAATTTCAGCGCATTCGGCTGATAAATGGTCCTTTCATGGGCCGAAGGCCTTAAATCGGGAGATCGGTCTATATGGCAGCTATATCCATCCAAAAACCGATCGGATCCATATAGGGCACAAATGTCGAAAAGCCCAAAATGGGTCACTGTGCCAAATTTCAGCGAAATTGGGTAATAAATGAGCCTTTTATGGGACGAAGACCTTAATTCGGGAGATCGGTCTATATGACAGCTATATCCAAATATAGCCCCATCTTGCCCATACTCCGTACGAATATCGAGGAGCCTAACGCAACATATGGCAAATTTTAAGCGAAATCGGAGAAAAACTATGGTTTTAATGGCCCTTAGACTGTAAATTGGCAAATCGGTCCATATGCGGGCTATATCAAGATATAGAACAATATAGCCTATCTTCGAACAGGAGGACAGACGGAGGGACATGGCCAGATCGTCTTAGATTTTTACAAGGATCAAGAACATATATACACACCTTATAGGGTCGGAAATGAATATTTCGATGTGTTGCAAACTGAACGACAAGACGACGAATACCCCCCCATCCTGCTGTGATGGGTATAAAAACATGGCATAAACCAACAGCGGCAAGGTGAATCTGTATAATAACCAAGGCAGTCAATGAACATCAGCAAAGCTTAAAAAAAAATCTCTAAAATCTTTTTGGGAGCATGAGCAGTAGTAGTATGTATGCTAAAATTGTTGTTGTTACCCTTCATGATTTCGCATTGGCGATGGTGGTAGTGGCGGTGGTCATTATTAACCAAAAGCGTGCAAACTTAATATTGGCTTGCGTAGCGAAATTTTTATAACTTCATTTGTGGCAGCCCACCAAACGAGCTACAAGGAGTCGTTCTTTCGTTCGTTCGTTCGTCAGCAGCCACCATGCAAGCAGACCAAAACGTCATGAATTTCTAAGAAGTTTACCCTGTTCCCATCCGTTGGCGCTCTCCCTCTTTTGCTCTGCCTTTGTTTTTTGTGAAATAAAACAAAGGTCCAGCAAATTCTATGAAATATTCGGTATTGTATTTTAGATGTTTCACCTATTTATTTGTGTCTGTCTTTGCGGTTAATGCTTGCCGCCAGCTCCATTGTACGACCATGGGTGCATGGGTGGTCTGAAGTCAGTTAAAGAGGCCATCGCTATTGAGGTTGATGCCAAATTTATATCGCAACTAATAAGATGGTCATGATTTGAAATTCCTTTCGTATAAGAAAATGCCACTATGGGTGATGAAGGACAATGAAAAATGCCAAGAATGATTCAGAGCCCATTCTAAGATGTAAGGGCAAACATTCTTCACCGATCACTTATTACTGTAACCAAAAAAAAAGTGAAAAATTCCAATTTGCCCATGAACATATTATTAAGGAGTAGGGGAAAACTTCTCTCATATCAATGAATTCGGTTCGATTCAAGTTTAAGCTCTCTGTGCCAAGGGACCTCCTTTTTATAGACGAATGGTGTGCCGCAGTGTGACACCTCTTTGGGAAGAAGTTTATACATGGCATGGTACCTGACAAATGTCGTCAGCACTACAAGGGGATAACCACCGGCCAGTGATATAGAAACGAAAAAAACATATGCTATTTGAGAAAGGATAGGGTTAATACCTTAAAATTGTAAATCGTTAGAGATGAGGTCTTATCGAGATTATGTGCAAAATCTCAAAGCCCTAGGTGGTCTGGGCATCTCTTGGCCAAATCTTTGTTGCCCGATTTCCAAAAAATAGGGAAAAAATTTTAATTTTCTTAATACGAAAATTCAAATTCAAAAAAATTTTAGAAAAAACCGAAAAACGACATACTAATAATTTTTTCTAAAATTTGCAAATAAAAGTGTTTTTAAGAAACCAAAAATAAATATTTCTTGACTCTTTTCAGAGAAATACACAACAAACCCATTTCGGGGATGCCGAGTTGGAAACTAACTCTTTCAACTCGGTATTTTTATACCCTACACCATAGGATGGGGGTATACTAATTTCGTCATTCTGTTTGAAACACCTCGAAATATGCGTCTAAGACCCCATAAAGTATATCTATTCTTGATCGTCGTGATACTTTAAGTCGAACTGGCCATGTCCGTCCGTCTGTCCGTCTGTCTGTCCGTCCGTTCGTCCGTCTGTCTGTCGAAAGCAAGCTAACTTTTGAAGGAGTTAAGCTAGCTGCTTGAAAATTTTCACAAATACTTTTTATTTGTGTATGGCGGTTGGTATTGTAAATGGGCCATATCGGTCCATGTTTTGATATAGCTGCAATATAAACCGATCTTAGGTCTTGACTTCTTGAGCCTCTAGAGGGCGCACTTCCCGTCCGTTTTGGCTGTAATTTTCCACGTGGTGTTTTGATATTAATTTCAACTGTGCTAAGTATGGTTCAAATCGGTTGATAACCTGATATAGCTGCCATATAAACCGATCTTGGGTCTTGACTTCTTGAGCTTTTAAAAGGCGCAATTTTTATCCGATTTGGGTGTAATTTTGCACGTGGTGTTTTGGTATCACTTTCAAGATTTGTTGGAAGTATGGTCCAAATCGTTCCATAACCTGGTATAGATGTCATATACACCGATCTTGGATCTTGACTTCTTGAGCCGCTGTAGGGGGCAATTCCCACCCGAATTGGCTGAAATTTTGTATGAGGTGTTTTGATATGAGTTCTAAAAACTGTTATGAGTATGGCGCAAATCGGTACATAACCTGATATAGCTGCCATATAAACCGATCTTGGGTCTTGACTTCTTGAGCGTCTAGAGGGCGCACTTCCCGTCCGTTTTGACTGAAATTTTGCACGTGGTGTTTTGGTATCACTTTCAACATTTGTTCGAAGTATGGTTCAAATGGGTCCATTACCTGGTATAGGTGTCATATCGACCTTGGATCTTGACTTCTTGAGCCGCTGGAGGGGGAAATTCCCACCCGAATTCGCTGAAATTTTGCATGAGGTGTTTTGTTATGACTTCCAACAACTGCGCCAAGTATGGTTCATATCGGTACATAACCTGATATAGCTTTCATATAATCCGATCTGAGGTCTTGATTTCTTGAGCCTCTAGAGGGCTTAATTATGATCCGATTTGGCTGAAATTTTGTACAACGTCTTCTCCAGCTCCCATATAAACCGATGTCCCCATTTTACTTCTTGAGCCTCTAGAGGGCGCAATTTCTATCCGATTTGGCTGAAACGTGGCATGGGGTGTTTTGTTATGTTTTCCAACAACTGTGCTATGTGTGATTCTTATCGGTACATAACCTGATATAGCTGTCATATAATACGATCATGGATCTTGACTTCTTGAGCCTCTAGAGGGCATAATTGTTATACAAGTTGGCTGATATTTTGTACAACGGCTTCTCCCATAACCTTCAACTTACGTGTCAAATATGGTCTGAATCGGTCCATAGCCTGATAAAGCTCCAATATAAACCGATGTCCCCATTTTACTTCTTGAGCCCTTTTTTACTATGGTCTACAACATTTAATTTAATTATGGTCCATAACTTGGTATGGCTTCAATAGCATAGCAATTCTTATCTTTTATCCTTTGTTTGCCTATAAAGAGATACAGGGAAAAGAACTCGACAAATGCTATCCATGGTGGAGGGTATATAAGATTCGGCCCGGCCAACAACTGAGCATGCTTTTATTTGTTAAATTTCAAAGAGATATCTCTACCCGTTCTCACAAGGCATATTTTTTACTACTACTTTTTCAAATTTCTCCCACTATGCAACGGTTCATGGTGGAGGAAGAGGGCATTTAAAATTTAGCCAAATTGACTTGCTTAGTTTGCTATGAACGTATTTTAAAATTACTAGATGGGCCACCCTATTACTTTCGATAAAGTTCCACTAACATATGGTGATATGGTGATACTTGGCTGTGGCCATGTTTCGTTTCATTTCATGTTTCACATATTTTTGAGCATTTTATGCAGACAGACGATACTGTATGCGTTTAAAATTGTTTTAACCATTAGCCAGTTGGAAAGTCGTTTGGCTGTATATGAAGGAAGCGCCACCTAGACTAGAACGCAAATGTTAATGTCATAATATGCCCATTTGGGGGTACTTGGGGGTGGGAGGGCCTCTCCAACCCAAAAACTCCTCTAAACAGATATATTCGACGTTCATGTAAATATGGGTCTCAAATGAAAAGTTTTCGACAGTAGTTTACAATTATGGCATAACAAGTAAAAAGGCGTTTGAATACCCACCACCTCGGGTATATATGTTAACCACCTTTCATCAAAATTCGGTGAAAATTGCGATTTAGACCAACTACTAATAAGGACAAGACATTGTTCAATTGTGTATAACAAAATATTGGTCTTTTTGGTAGCTATATCTAAAAATAAACCGATCTGAAACATATACAACATGGATGTCGAAAAGCCTAACATAAGTCAATGTGTCAAAATATCAGTCAAATCGCTTTATAAATGCGACTTTTGTGGGGCCAAGAATTTAAATCGAGATATCGGTCTATATGCAAATCTGGATCGATCTAGACCAAATTGCAGAAATATGTGGAGGCGCTTAACTTAAATCTCTGTCCAAAATTTCGGTAACATCGGACAATAAATGCTCATTTTATGGGCCTAAAATATTAAATCGAGAGATCGGTCTATATGGCAGCTATATCCAAATCTGAACCGATCTGAGCCAAATTAAAGGAGAATGTCGAAGAGCCTGACACAACTCACTGTCCTCAATTGCGGCGACATCGGACAATAAATGCGCTTTTTATGGCTCCAAAACCTAAAACCGAGAGATCGATCTATAGGCAGCTATATCCAAATCTGGACCAATCTGTGCCATAATGCAGAAGTATGTCGAGGGGTTTAACATAACTCTCTGTCCAAAATTTCAGCAACATCGGACAATAAATGCGCCTTTTATGGGCCTAAAACATTAAATCGAGAGATCGGTCTATATGGCAGCTATATCCAAATCTGAACCGATCTGGGCTAAATTGAAGAAGGATGTCGAAGGACCTAAAGCAACTCACTGTCCCAAATTTCAGCAAAATCTGATAATAAACATGAGTTTCATGGGCCTAAACCCTAAATCGGAGGATCGGTCCATATGGCAGCTATATCCAAATCTGGACCGATCTGAGCCAAATTGACAAAAGATGTCGAAGGGCGTAACACAACTCACTGTCGCAGCAAAATCGGATAATAAATGAGGATTTTATTAGCCTAAGACCTTAAATCGGAGGATCGGTCTATGTGGCAGCTATATCCAAACCTGGACCGATCTGGGCCAAATTGACGGAGAATGTCGAAGCGCCTAGCACAACTCACTGTCCCAAATTTCAGCAAAATCGGATAATAAATGTGGCTAAGAGGCCTAAGACCCAAAATCGGCGGATCGGTCTATATGGGGGCTATATCAAGATATAGTCCGATATTGCCCATCTTCGAATTTAACCTGCTTATGGACAAAAAAAGAATCTGTGCAAAGTTTCAGCTCAATAACTCTATTTTTTAAGACTGTATCCAAAATTTTGCACAATGAAATCTACTAGTGCCTCAATCATCCAAGCCAAGCACGGCCCGAATCGGTCCATAGCCCGATATACCTGTTATACATTTTGATTTATTTGCCCATAAAGAGATACCGGACAATGAACTTGACAAATGCGATCCATCCATCCATATGATTCGGCCCTACCGAACTTAGCACACTTTTACTTCTTTAATAACCTTTATGTGTCGATAGACATACATGCCCCGGACATTTGGGGACGCATTTTTATAACAAATTCCTACTCTACTCTTAAATACCTCAAACGCAATCGGTAAACATGTCCGTTTGGGTGGGGTTTGGGATGGGGCCTCCACCCAATGTCTCCTACAAATGTTGAGTTTTTTCATACCATATGGGGGCATACAAAATGTCTCTAAAATTGTTACACCCATCTCCAAGATCTGGCACTAAAATGCGGCTCTAGACCTGGCAAATCCACCATAGACCAGATAATCATGCTGCATTCATTCGGGAAAGGCCCTTGAAGAAGAGACCGACATTTATTTTTCAATCAACCAACACGCTGGGGATATCCTCTATGTATGCAGTGCATAGCGTTGGAGAGGATAGTTAAGGATAGGAGGGGGAAAAGAGGGAGTAGTGTTTATTGACACTTGCTTTGAATATCTGGATGTTGTAAGTAGAGGGAAAAACTTCCACCGGAAGTCCTTGCGAACAAAGAATTCCCTCGGTAGTGCATGATCCAATCAGCTGGCCAATCGATTGACAAACAACCTCAAGTCAGGAATCAGAAGACTGATGTCCAAAGAACACACACCGTGGAAAAATCGATAGAACAGCGCCACACAACCCACATTTCAACGATGGTCAAGGGAAACAATAGAGTTGGATAGCCTACCTATCTCCAATCAATACCAACGCTCGCCTCTGAACACGGTCATGCAGCTCCAAGGATGATTTTGGAGCTCCGGCCCATATTATATTCCATCATCGGCCTGATCATCTTGCATCTTGCCTTGCACAACCGAGCAGATAATGAAAATTGGGAACCACAACTTTGAGACAGTCAGTAACTTTATCTACCTCAGCACCGCCGTAACCGAAACGAATGACACCAGTTTTGAGATTAAGCGATGAATAATACTGGCAAACAGATGCTACTTTGGACTAAGTAAGCAGTTTAGAAACAAGACCACCTCTCGACAGACGAAGATTACACTATACAAGACACTGATCGTACCCGTGCTGTTGTATGGTTCTGAAGCATGGGTACTTGTGAAAGCAGATGAGGCAGTGCTGGGAGTATTTGAGAGAAAGATTCTTCGTAAAATATATGCAGCAGTTTGCGTTAATGGAGAATATAGGCGACATATGAACCACGAGCTGTTTGACGATGATAGCATATTCACACTTTTCAAATTACAAAGGCTGCATTGGCTAGGTCATGTTGTCAGAATGGATGAAGAAGCTCCAGCAAAGAAGTCTTTTGAAGGCAAACACGGTGGTACACGCAAACCGGGAAGACCAAAAGCCCGATGGAAAGATCAAGTAGTGGGAGACACTTGGTGTCCGAGATTTTAGAATGAGCGCAGAAGATCGAGGCGCTTGGAACGCTATTCTACGTTTGGCTAGTGGAACAAATATTCTGTCATAGCCAATTAAAAAACAACAGAGAAGGCATTTAAGATCTCCACACACAAAGTTCCCGCCAAATTAGACAAAATATAGGCATCTAGGGCCTAAGGAAGTGAAAGCGGTAAACCATGATCCAGTCTGGCTCTCATTTCATTTTCGATCAACAAAATTTGACTTCTAAAAAAGAATCCTAAACTAAATTTTATTCAGTGAAACTAAAAGGAACCTAAAAGAGGAAATTGTAATGGCTGACATTAAAATGGAGATGAATGCTTAAAATACTCAGATATTTAAGCAAACAGACCAACAAAACAGGGATTATGCAGCAGCAGCAGCAACTTCATCAGCAAATGCTGAGGATATATAACTCCTGCTGTGTATGACGTTGCTGCTGCTGTTGTCGATGCATAGAAGACTGAATATTTGGAGGACTCGTACAAAAACTTTGGTCTCAATGGTTTTTGTTGTTTTCCACTCTCGATGATGTTGTTCTTGAGGTTGTAGTGAAGGTTCTGTTTCTTTTTTTTTTGTGGCTGGCACATGAATTTGTTCTGTCTTGTTAAGAGTTGTTAAGATTATGATATATAACCACACGAGAGGCGGCCATTATGAACACAGCAGGAATGTGGGAATTTACCCTTTTTTGTTTGTTTGTTTGTTATTTTCGATACCCCTCCCCAAGCGGCAAAGCTGGCCATTAAGAAATGAACATCATCAAATGCAACCACAACAACAACAATGGGAAAAGTAAAGAAATACTTTAAAAAGCTTTTTTTGTGTATTTGAACAAATGCAAGATGAGTCGTAAAGACAGCTAAAAGAGATGTTCCAAATTCTGTTCATATACATCGAATGTGGGTAGGGGAAATAGGGTTATTCAAGGGGAAATTTGGAAAACAAAAGTTCGGCCGGGCCGAATCTTATATACCCTCCACCATGGATCGCATTTGTTGAGTTCTTTTCCCGGCATCTCTTCTTAGGCAAAAAAAGGATATAAGAAAAGATTTGCTCTGCTATTAGAGCGATATCAAGATATGGTCCAGTTTGGACCACAATTAAATTACATGTTGGAGGCCTGTGTAAAATGTCAGCCAATTCGAATAAGAATTGCGCTCTTTGGGGGCTCAAGATATAAAATAGAGAGATCGATTTATATGGGAGCTATATCGGGCTATAGACCGATTCAGACCATAATAAACATGAATGTTTATGGTCATGAGAGAATCCGTTGTACAAAATTTGAAGCAAATCGGATAATAATTGCGACCTCTAGAGGCTCAAGAAGTCAAGGCCCAAGATCGGTTTATATGGCAGCTATATCAGGTTATGGACCGATATGAACCATACTTGGCACAGTTGTTGGATGTCATAACAAAAAACGTGGTGCGAAATTTCATCCCAATTGGATAAGAATTGCGCCCTGTAGAGGCTCAAGAAGTCAAGACCCAAGATCGGTTTATATGGCAGCTATATCAGGTTATGAACCGATTTGAACCATACTTGGCACAGTTGTTGGATATCATAACAAAAAACGTCGTGCGAAATTTCATCCCAATCGGATAAGAATTGCGCTCTCTAGAGGCTCAAGAAATCAAGGCCCAAGATCGATTTATATGGCAGCTATATCGGGTTATGGACCGATGTGAACCATACTTGGCACAGTTGTTGGATATCGTAACAAAAAACGTCGTGCCAAAACTCATCCCAATCGGATAAGATTTGCGCACTTTAGAGGCTCAAGAAGTCAAGGCCCAAGATAGGTTTATATGGCAGCTATATCAGGTTATGGACCGATGTGAACCATACTTGGCACAGTTGTTGGATATCATAACAAAACACGTCGTGCAAAATTTCATGCCAATCGGATTGCGCACTCTAGAAGCTCAAGAAGTCAAGACCCAAGATCGGTTTATATAGCAGCAATATCAAAACATGGACCGATATGGCCCATTTACAATACCAACCGACCTACACTAATAAGAAGTATTTGTGCAAAATTTCATGCGGCTAGCTTTACTCCTTCTGAAGTTAGCGTGCTTTCGACAGACGGACGGACGGACGGACGAACGAACGGACGGACGAACGGACGGACGAACGGACGGACATAGCTAGATCGACATAAAATGTCGATGTTTATGGGGTCTCAGACGAATATTTCGAGTAGTTACAAACAGAATGACGAAATTAGTATACCCCCATCCTATGGTGGAGGGTATAAAAATAAACTTATTAAACCCTACCACCATTACTGCGATACAGGTTATCACATTTTAGTGCATTTATATGTAACACCCAGAAGGACTGCGACCCGAAAGGCTTCGGGTTAACCAAGTTTATTGACGACAGTCCTCTTGCCTTCACCGCCAAATCGTCTGCCATTTCATTTCCCCTTACTCCGTTATGGCCCGGAAAGGCTTCGGGTTAACCAAGTTTATTGACGACAGTCCTCTTGCCTTCACCGCCAAATCGTCTGCCATTTCATTTCCCCTTACTCCGTTATGGCCCGGCATCCAAACGATGCGGATTTTGCCATCCTCAGAGAAGGCTTTAATCTCCCTCTTACACTGCAAGACTGTTCGTGACCTTACCGTCCTGGTTGTTATTGCCCTTATGGCAATTTCGGTGTCGGTAAAGATGTTCACACTCGACGTCCTCGCGTTAGCAGCACACCACTTCGCGCATTCCGTCATCGCATGGATCTCCGCCTGCAGGACCGTATAATGGTTAGGCAGTCTAAAACAGATCTCAGTCCCCAGGCCCACTCTGTCCTCTAGCTTTGATCCATCCGTGTAACAGATGGCAATACTAGGGTTCAGTCAATCCAAGACTGTGCCTCTGGCAGCAGTGCCTCGCACTCGACTTCAAGGTTCATCTCAGGTATCTAATCGAAAACCTCTTCCCTTCCTTCCGGGTTTCCTATCGTCACCTCGATTATACCGCGATGGTATGAGCAGGTCATACCATCCTCAATCCATTCTCCCATCGCCTTAAGTCTCATAGCCGCAGTGGCTGCCTCACACTTAATCTGTATGTCAATGGGTCGGATATCTAGAATAGTCCTCAGCGCCCTAGTTGGCGTGGTCCTCATCGCTCCACCTATGCCAAGAAAACATGTTCTCTGAACCTTTCGAATGGTCTTTATGTTGCACTTTTTCTCCTTAGCAGTCCACCAAACTACTGAGGCGTAAGTAAGTATTGTTCAAATCACGCTTCTGTAGAGCCAGTGGACTATCCTTGGATTCAGGCCCCATTTCGAGTCTACGACCCGTCTACATAGTGCCCAAAATCTGTGAGCTTTTTCAGTACGCTCCTAAATGTGACACCTCCAATTTCAATTTCCTGTCCAAGATCACACCTAAGTATTTGACCTTGTCAAGTATCGAAATCGTTTCGTTGAGGAAACGTGGTGCGTTAAATTTGCCCATCTTTGACTCGTCCTCGTGAACAGGCATATTTCAGTCTTCTCTGGGTTAACATTGAGACCTCTGGGTCTAGCCCAGTCATATGCAAGATTCTTTCGGCCCTTTTGCATAGCTCGTTCGGATCCTTACCCCTTTGAAGTATTATAACATCGTCTGCGTAGCAGACCGGTTCAAATCCCTTCTCAGTCAGCATCCGTAATAGGTCATTTGTGGTGGTCACCCATAGGAGTGGCGATAAAATGCCCCCCTTTGGCGTGCCCTGTGCCACTTTCTCCCTTATATTTATGCCATGAGACACACAATTTATCCACCTGTTCCTTAGCATATGGTTTATCCAGTCTCTAAAGACCGTGTCCACCCGGTACTGGTCTAAGGATTGCATCAGTCTGTCGGTCCGCTCATTGTTAAAGCCCCCCTCGATGTCAATGCATACCGCCAGGGTGTACGTTTTGGCATCGAAAAATTCTTCTATTTTATGCACAACCTCGTGCAGGGCAGTCTCCCCCGACCTTCCCTTGACATAGGCATGCTCTTTGTATTTGAGCAGTTCGCTGGATGTCCTTCTCTTTATCATGGTGTCCACAATACGTTCCATGGTTTTGAGTAGAAAGGACGTAAGGCTTATGGGTCTGTAGGCCTTTGGTGTCGCATAACTTGCCTTGCCGGGTTTGGGTATAAACAACACCCTTGCCTCTTGCCAGGCTTTGGGAGTATAAGCAAGTCCTAGGCACGCTGTGAAAATTTTGGTCAGACGAGGCGCCAGATAGTCTGCCTCTTTCTGTAGTAACGCCGGAAGTATTCCATCAGGTCGAGGTGACTTAAATGGTTTGAAGCTCCTCAAGTATTCCTTCACCATATATTCCGTTATTATTAACCTTCGATCAATGTCATTATTCCAAGATTCCGGTGTCTCCGTGTATCCCTTCGTATCCTGTGGAAAATGGGTTTCCATCAAAACCCTGAACATGTCCTCCGTTGTCTCTGCTCTCACTCCCATGTCGTTTACTAAAGTATCAGTTCCGACATGGGTTTTTGAGAGAAACTTTTTTATCTTGGCGGCGTCATTAACGCTATTGACCTGTTCGCAGAAAAACTTCCAGGAGGCACGTTTTGCCGCCCTGGTAATCTTATTGTAGTCCTTGAACCTGGTGTGTAATACACATCGCAATAAACTTCAGCTTTTTTTCGACGTGCTCTGTTAAAAAGTCGGCGGACCTCTTTCCCAATATCTGGACCCCATCCGGTCATCGAGGGTTTTTCTTGGGCTGATGTCTTTTCTCGAAGAGGTCAACCATCTTCGAAAGACTTCATCTTCGAATCCTGTTAAGTTAGGCCCCTCGACATAGTTCTGCAATATGGCATAGATCGGTCCAGATTTGGATATAGCTGTCATATAGACCGATCTCTCGATTTATAGTTTTGGGGTCATAAAAGGCGCCCCTCGTCATACTTCTTCAATTTGGCCCAGATCGGTCCAGATTTGGATATAGCTGTCATATAGACCGATCTCTCGATTTAAGGTTTTGGGGCCATAAAAGGCACACTGAATATCCGACTTAGCTGAAATTTGGGACAGTGAGTTATGTTAGGCCTTTCGACATTCTTCTTCAATTTGGCTCAGATCGGTCCAGATTTGGATATAGCTGCCATATAGCCCGATCTCTCGATTTAAGATTTTGGGCCCATAAAAAGCGCATTTATTTGGGATAGTGAGTTAAGTTAGGCCTTTCGACATTCCTCTTCAATTTGGCCCAGATCGGTTCAGATTTGGATATAGCTGCCATATAGACCGATCTCTCGATTTAAGGTTTTGGGGTCATAAAAGCCACACTGAATATTCGATTTAGCTGAAATTTGGGACAGTGAGTTGTGTTAGGCCCTTCGACATCTTTCTTCAATTTGGCCCAGATCGGTCTAGATTTGGATATAGCTGCCATATAGCCCGATCTCTCGATTTAAGGTTTTGGGCCCATAAAAGGCTTATTTATTGTTCGATTTCGCCGAAATTTGGAATAGTGCGTCAAGTTGGGGTTTTCGACATTCTTCTTCAATTTGGTTCAGATCGGTCCAGATTTGGATATAGACCGATCTCTCGATTTAAGGTTTTTGGGTCATAAAAGCCACACTGAATATCCGATTTAGCTGAAATTTGGGACAGTGAGTTATGTTAGGCCTTTCGACATTCTTCTTCAATTTGGCTCAGATCGGTCCAGATTTGGATATAGCTGCCATATAGCCCGATCTCTCGATTTAAGATTTTGGGCCCATAAAAAGCGCATTTATTTGGGATAGTGAGTTAAGTTAGGCCTTTCGACATTCCTCTTCAATTTGGCCCAGATCGGTTCAGATTTAAATATAGCTGCCATATAGACCGATCTCTCGATTTAAGGTTTTGGGGTCATAAAAGCCACACTGAATATTCGATTTAGCTGAAATTTGGGACAGTGAGTTGTGTTAGGCCCTTCGACAGCTTTCTTCAATTTGGCCCAGATCGGTCTAGATTTGGATATAGCTGCCATATAGACCGATCTCTCGATTTAAGGTTTTGGGCCCATAAAAGGCTTATTTATTGTTCGATTTCGCCGAAATTTGGAATAGTGCGTCAAGTTGGGGTTTTCGACATTCTTCTTCAATTTGGTTCAGATCGGTCCAGATTTGGATATAGACCGATCTCTCGATTTAAGGTTTTTGGGTCATAAAAGCCACACTGAATATCCGATTTAGCTGAAATTTGGGACAGTGAGTTATGTTAGGCCCTTCGATATCCTTCTTCAATTTGGCCCAGATCGGTCCAGATTTAGATATAGCTGCCATATAGACCGATCTCTCGATTTAAGGTTTTGGGCCCATAAAAGGCTTATTTATTGTTCGATTTCGCCGAAATTTGGGACAGTACGTTAAATTAGGCCTTTCAATATTTTTCTTCAATTTGGCTCAGATCGGTCCTGATTTGGATATAGCTGCCATATAGACCGATCTCTCGATTTAAGGTTTTGGAGCCATAAAAGGCGCATTTATTGTTCCATTTCGCCGAAATTTGGAATAGTGCGTCAAGTTAGGCCTTTCGACATTCTTCTTCAATTTGGCCCAGATCGGTCCTGATTTGGATATAGCTGTCATATAGACCGATATCTCGATTTAAGGTTTTGAGCCCATAAAAGGCGTATTTATTGTTCGATTTCGCCGAAATTTGGGATAGTCAGTTAAGTTAGGCCTTTCGACATTCTTCTTCAATTTGGCCCAGATCGGTCCAGATTTGGATATAGCTGCCATATAGACCGATCTCTCGATTTAAGGTTTTGGGGTCACAAAAGCCACACTGAATATCCCATCTAGTTGAAATTTGGGACAGTGGGTTGTGTTAGGCCCTTCGACATACTTCTGCAATATGGCATAGATCGGTCCAGATTTGGATATAGCTGCCATATAGACCGATATCTCGATTTAAGGTTTTGGGGCCATAAAAGCCACACTGAATATCCGATTAAGCTGAAATTTGGGACAGTGAGTTGTGTTAGGCCCTTCGATATCCTTCTTCAATTTGGCTCAGATCGGTCCAGATTTGGATATAGCTGCCATATAGACAGATCTCACGATTTAAGGTTTATTTATTACCCATCGTGGCTTGAGTTTATGTCTACGGTAGTGGGTATTCTTATTTGATAACCTGCTATGCTCGTAATTAATATTTCATCTTTGTTCCATGGGAGACTTTCTGGGGGGAAAGAAATTCATTGTCGATAAACAGCAATGGAGTTGGTCATCACCGTGTTGCTCCTTGGGAGAGCAACATTGAGTTATAAGTGGTCCAACCATATTTCTGATGGTAGTGGTAGTAGTGGAGTTGTTCTTACTCACACTCTCACACTGTTGGCTGGCATGGTGATGTTAATGATTTTCAAGTTGATGTTGAGTCAATGGCATAGGAAGATATGCTTCATTTTTAATGCAAGCTCTAGCAGTATCATGTCGATTATTTGGGTGCAATGGCTCAGCGATTGTGTGTATGTGTGTGTGTGTGTGTATTTATTTCCTTTTTGTGTATGATTTTTGTTTTGGGAATACCATGGTTGGTTAAACCTACTGGCCGTTGGGTTTTGATTTTTTGTTTTGTTTTTTTTTTTTTTTTTTTTGGTAACATATAACTACTGCTTTATAATCGATTTATGGATATGCGTATGTGACTGCATGCCTGTATGTGGATCTATTTGTTTGTTTGCTTTTTTGTTAGAGTTACTTTTTCGGCTATTGGATCATTTTTTTTTCGTTTTTAGGTTGTTGGTTGTTTGTTTGCCCGGACCACCAACATAGCTTTCTGGTTGGATACTTGTGGCTTGTTAGCCACATGACTACGTTTTTTCGTGATTGGACAGTGAAAAATGGAATTATTTGTTTTGTGAAGGTTCCAGAGTTTTAGTGTTGCTTCTACTTTGACTAGTAGTGGGTAGGTTGAAGTATTTTATCACACCGAAACTGTTGAAGTGAAAATTTCATTGAGGTTTGGTTTTTTGTTTGAAAAAGCTTTAAAAATTATGCAAATGACTGCATGACCCATTGAGATCGAACTAAAAGTGAATGAAATGAGAGTGCATTCTTAGTTTGTAGAAAATTCAATAATTCCCACCAATTTTGGATGGCTTGGGAGAATGGAATATCCACAAAAGAACTGTTAAGGGGATTGGGTGCTATAAGCACGAACTGTGAAACAACTAAAAGCGTGCTAAGTTCAGATGGGCCGAATCATATATACCCTCCACCATGGATCGAGTTAGTCGAGTTCTATGCCCGGGTATCTCTTTATAGGCAAACAATGGTAAATGGATAAGAATTGCTATGCTATAGGAGCTATATCAGGTTATTAACCAATTCGGGCCTGCTTGGCTTAAATGTTGCAGGCCATAGTAATTGGCTTGGTGCAAAATATCAACCAAATCGGATAAGAGTAGCGCCCTCTAGAGAGGGGCTCAAGTAGTAAAATAGGGAGATTGGGTTTTCTGGTTTTTTTTTTAACCCATTCAAGCCACACTTGGTATGTTAGTGGTCATAGAAAAAGTCACTGTGCAAAGTTTCAGCCAGATCGCCAGTTACGCCCTCTAGAGGCTCAAAAAGTATAATGGGGGGATCGATTTATATGGGAGCTACATCAGGTTTTGGACCAATTGGCGCCATGCATGACATATCTGTTGAATGTTACAAAAAACGTTATAGAACACAATTTCAGCCAAATCGGATATAAATCGGTCTATAACCTTATATAGCTACCATAGAAACCAATCTCACGATTTGACTTCTTGAGCACTTACAAGCCGCAATTGTTGTCCGATTTGGCTTAAACTTTGCATGTAGTGTTCTATTATGACTTACAATCACTGTGATAAGTAGGGTGCGAATTGGTCTATAATCTGATATAGCTCCTATATAAACCGATCTCACGATTTGACTTCTTGAGCCCTTACAAGCCGCAATTGTTGTCCGATTTGGCTTAAATTTTGCATGTGGTGTTCCGTTATGACTTCCAAGAACTATGAAAAGTACGGCCCGAATCGGTCTATAATCTGATATAGCTCCCATATAAACCGATCTCTCGATTTGACTTCTTGAGTCCTTACAAGCCGCATTTTTTATCCGATTTGGCTGAAATTTTTCATGTGGTGTTTTGTTACGACTTCCAACAACTGTGCCAGATACGGTCCAAATCAGTCTACAACCTGATATAGCTCTCATGTAAACCGGTCTCTCGATCACGCTTGTTCGATTCCTAGAAGCATTAATTTTTGCTAGTGTGACAGAAGTTTGGTATGTAGTATAAAACCCAGAATTCATGGTGGTGGGTTCCCAAGATTTGGCCCAGCCGAACTTAGCACGCTTTTACTTGTTTAGTACTGATCGATTTGTGGTCTGTGGAAAGCCCTTGTGTGAAGGCTAAATTAAGAGCCTTCTCACCAAATAAGCAAACAGGCACATTGATTCCCGAAATTCATGGACACGCACATTGATCAACATTGAGATTCTCCAATTAAAAGCAACTACAACCAAACATCTAGCGATTTCGCTTTGATTTCGCTGAGATGAGGTAAAACGAATTACTTTGCTATTCAATCGAAGTTATTGGGAAAATTTTTGGACGATGTTAACCGAGACAAACGTAAATCGAGGCATAACTGTATTTCCCCCTCCTTCGATGGTGGGTATAATAACAAGCATTTGACCCATGATGGTAAACCTTTACATGGTCTTATATATTTCTATTATATTAAGGCCTGTAACTAAGCAAACGCTCAATAGAGCTTGTTAACAATTAACAATGTGGAAATGAATATTCAAATATCTAATTAGATCATTAAATTGTTCTTGAATTTCCTGGTAAAAATGAAAAAAAAAAATAATAACACACTCATATATCATAAGATTGGGCCACCAGTGTAGAAAAAACTACACTAATTCTTACACCCGAATAGAATATCTTACACCCGAGTGATGATCACGTTAACTTAACGATGCGTGAAGGTATTAATGGCCAAGAAAAATAGTACTCTCTGTTCCTATAATACGACTAAAGAGCATGGGCCAGGAAAGTGTTACAAGCAATCCGTTTTTCTCTTACTCTCATCTTTATCCGCGACAGGTCATTATTTCCAATTGCCTTATGTATTGGGCTAAGAATAATTTTAAAGCATAATTTTAGGCGTTTCTTTCAATTGATTTCAAACAGCTTGTAAAGTTATTTACACTAAGCAACAAAATATTTCCAAAAAATTAAATTGAAAAAAAAATACAAAAAAATAAATTAATCGGCGGTGAGATGTTTAAATAAATCCACTTTGAAAATTCGTCTGCACGAAGTACGATTAAATTTTTTTTTTTTTGAAAACGACAAATCATATTGAAAGAATTTTAGGAAAAAAAACGAATAAAGATGATGATTCCTTCTGCTTTCTGCTTCCGCGCTCTGCAGATGTCTGTAAAAAACATAAAATAAATCGTGCCCGAAATTTTTCACAAAAATACCTAAAATACCCATTTGAGGCAATGAAGCTTTCCAAGTAGCAATTTTTTTTTAAGCAAAGAATTTTTTGCACTTGTCTGAAATAAATGCCTGAATGGGGGATCTCGGCTTTGTATTTTGAAAATTTGATAGGTATTCCATTAATTATTAAAAAATTGGCTTCATTAAAGTACATTTAATACTCGTAAAGTTGATATAAAATGGTATAAAATGTTGGAGTTAAATAACCTGGGGGGACGCCACATCCAAAATCCCACCCGAACGGACATGTGTACCGATTGGGACAATATGGGTATCAAATGAAAGGTATTTAAGAGCAGAGTACGAATTTGGTATAAAAATTTCACTCATAGGGGGTCCCCTACCCCCCAAAAAGCCCCAAGGGGGGCACTTTCAATACTTTGGACAATATGGGTGTCAAATGAAAGGGTACAAACTTGGCATTAAAATGTTACCCTAAGAGTCGGGGGGGTCCCCCACTCCCAAAAACACCACCCAACAGGACACTTTTACCACTTAGGGCAATATGGGTATCAAATGAAAGGTATTTAAAAGTAAAATACAAATCTGAGACAAAAATTTATTTTTTGGTGTCTAAGGGCCCTTTCCACCCCCCAAAACCTCCCAATAGGACAAATTCTTCTCATTGGGACAATATGGATATCAAATGAAAGCAATTTAAAGGTAGAGTCCAATGATGATAAAAATTTATTCCTTGGTGTCTATGGCGCCTCCCCACCCCTCTAAACCTCTCAACAGGACATATTTACCGATTGGGACAATATGGGTATCAAACGAAAGATTTTTGGAAGCTAAGTAGACATCCGAAAAAACCCCAAAACAGGCATGAATGTCCAACGTCACAAAGTGAGTAACAAATGAAAGGTCTTTGCTATGTTATTGGAACAATATCAAGTAATGGTTCATTTCGGAACATAATTGAACTGAATATTGGAGACCATGGTAGAAGTCATTGTGTAAATTTCAGCCAAATCTAGTAAGAATTGCGCACTTTAGAGGCTGAAGACGTAAAATAGGGAGATTGGTTTATAGGGGAGCTGTATTAGGCTATAAACCGATTCATGCTATATTCGACACGTATGTTAAGGGTCATGAGAGAAGCCGTTGTACAAAATTTCAGCCAAATTGGGTAATACTTGCGCCCTTTAGAGGCTCAAGAAGTCAAGAATCCATATTGGATGGCAGCTATATCAGGTTATGGACCGATTTGAACTATTCTTAGCACAGTTGTTGAAAGATATAACATAACATCTTACGCAAAATTTCAGCTAAATCGGATAATAATTGCGCCCTCTAGTGGCTCAAGAAGTCAAGACCCCAGATCGGTTTACATGACAGCTATATCATGTTATGAACCGATTTCCACCATACTTAGCACAGTTGTTGGAAGTCATACCGAAACATCTCATGCAAAATTTCAGCTAAATCGGATAATAATTGCGACCTCTAGTGGTTCAAGAAGTCAAGACCCCAGATCGGTTTATATGGCAGCTATATCAGGTTATGGACCGATTTGAACTATTCTTAGCACACTTGTTGAAAGATATAACAAAACACCTCATGCAAAATTTCAGCGAAATCGGATAAGAATTGTGCCCTCTAGCGGCTGAAGAAGTCAAGACCCCAGATCGGTTTATATGGCAGCTATAACAGGTTATGAACCGATTTCAACCATACTAAGCACAGTTGTTAAAAATTATAACAAAACACCTCATGCCAAATTTAAGCTAAATCGGATAATAATTGCGCCCTCTAGTGGCTCAAGAAGTCAAGACCCCAGATAGGTTTATATGACAGCTATATCAGGTTATGAACCGATTTGAACCATACTCAGCGCAGTTGTTAGAAGTCATAACAAAACACATCATGCAGTATTTCAGCCAAATCAGATAAAAATTTCTCCCTGTAGAGGCTCAAGAAGTCAAGACGCCAGATCGGTTTATAGTTCTCGGGACTTTAATCAAATATGATCCAGACCAACCCCGATTGCGCACAATGCATATGGTAGTGGAGTTCTTATAAAAGTGTATGGTTAATTTATCCATGGTGTTGGGCATCCAAAGTTGGGCACGGCCAAACTTGATGCCTTTATACTTGCTTTAAATTAAGGTTAGAATCGCATTTGTTACCCAATCATCAAGAAATTTTGCAGATATGAGGTGCCTAAAATCAGAGACAGATTATGCTTATTTTCTATTCTTAACATACCATCGTCGTATTTTGTTTTTATGTACAGTAAGCAGTTAACCATAATTTCCCATTGTATATAAAGATAACAAAAAAACAAGTAAGAGCACGCTATGTTCGGCTGGGCCGAATCTTATATACCCTCCACCATGGATCGCATTTGTCGAGTTCTTTTCCCGGCATCTCTTCTTAGGCAAAACAGGATATAAGAAAAGTTTGCTCTATCAAGATATGGTCCGGTTTGGACCACAATTAAATTATATGTTGGAGACCTGTGTAAAATGTCAGCCAATTCGAATAAGAATTGCGCCCTTTGGGGGCTCAAGAAGTAAAATAGAGAGATCGATTTATATGGGAGCTGTATCGGGCTATAGACCGATTCAGACCATAATAAACACGTATGTTGATGGTCATGGGAGAATCCGTCGTACAAAATTTCAGCCAAATCGAATAATAATTGTGACCTCTAGAGCCTCAAGAAGTCAAGATCCCTGATCGGATTATATGGCAGCTATATCATGTTATGACCCGATTTGAACCATACATGGCATAGTTGTTGAAAGTAAGAATAAAATACGTCTTGCAAAATTTCAGCCAAATCGGATAGGAATTGCGCCCTCTAGAAGCTGAAGAAGTCAAGTCCCCAGATCTGTTTATATGACAGCTATATCAGGTTATGAACCGATTTCAACCATATTTGGCACAGTTGTTGGATATCATAACAAAATACTACGTGCAAAATTTCATTCCAATCGGATAAGAATTGCGCACTCTAGAGGCTTTAGAAGTCATGACCCAAGATCGGTTTATATGACAGCTATATCAGGTTATGAACCGATTTGAACCATACTTGGCACAGCTATTGGATATCATAACAAAACACGTCATGCAAAATTTCATTCTAATCGGATAAGAATTGCGCACTCTAGTGGCTCAAGAAGTCAAGTCCCAAGATCGGTTTACATGGCAGCTATATCAAAACATGGACCGATTTGGCCCATTTACAATCCCAACCAACCTACATTTAAAGAAGGTGTTTGTGCATAATTTCAAGCGCCTAGCTTTACTCCTTCGAAAGTTAGCATGCTTTCGCCAGACAGACGGACGGACGCACAAACACTCGGGAGGACATGGCTAGATCGTCTTAAAATGACATGACGATCAAGAGTATATATGCTTTATGGAGTCTCAGACGCATATTTTGAGGTGTTACAAACAGAATGACCATATTATTATACCTCCATCCTATGGTGGTGGGTATAAAAATTAAATTGTTGCGCTTTGTTTGTTTGTTCCGTATAGACTCAAAAACGGCTGAACCGATTTTCATGACATTTTCACAGAGGGTAGAGTTTGGGCCCCAGGTGAAAATAGGGTACCACATTTTTTAATAACCGAAGGGGTGGCGGACCCTCCCCCATACCCCAATTTTCAATAACGCCAGATCTCGGGGATACGTTTACCGATTTAAGCAAAATTTTGTATGCCACCTTATGGTACCCCAAAAATACAAAATTGGTATAAAATTTGGGGTCAAATAATCAGGGGGGACGCCCCATCGCAAAACCCACCTGAACGGACATATATACCGATTGGGACAATATGGGTATCAAATGAACGGTATTTAAGAGTAGAGTACGAATTTCACTCTTAAGTTTCGGGGAGGGAGGTCGCCCACACTAAAAAACCCCCCAACAGGACTCTTTCACCGCTTTGGACAATGTGGGTATCAAATGAAAGGTATTTAAAAGTAGAGTACAAATCTGACATAAAAATGTATCCCTTGGTGTCTAAGGGGCCTAACCACCCCCCAAAAATTCCCCCACGGGCATGTTTACCGATTGGGATAATATGGTTATCAAACGATAGGTATTAAAGAGGCAAGTACGAACTTGGTATAAAAATTTCGCTGAAAGTCCCCCTCCCCCAATAAACCGCCCAACAGGACTCTGTCACCGCTTTTTGCAATATGGGTATCAAATGAAAGGTATTTAAAAGTGGAGTACAAATCTGAAATAAACCCCCCCCCCCAAAAAAAAACCCCCCCGCAGGGCATATTTACCAATTGGGTCAATATGGATATCAAATAAAAGGTATTTAAAAGTTGAGTAAGAATCTGATACAAAAATGTATTTCTTGGTATCTGTGCCGCCTTCCCACCCCCTAAAACCCAACCGCAGGGCTTATTAACCAATTGGGAAGATATGGATATCAAATGAAAGGTGTTTGGTTGAGTACACATCTGTTATAAGAATTTGGTCCAAGGTATCTTCGAGGCCTCCCCAATCCCAAAAGCCCTTAACCAGGCATGAATTGTCCAACGTCACAAAATGGGTTTCAAATGAAAGGTCTTTGAAAGATGACCACCAATCTGGTATACATATTTGGGACAGGGTCTGGCAACGGCCCACCCACTAAATACCCTTCATGAATGTCCAACGTCACAAAATGGGTTTCAAATGAATGGTCTTTGGAAGTTGACTACGAATCTGGTTTACATATTTGGGATAGAGTCTGGCACCGGCCCACCCACTAAATACCCTTCAATAGGACGTGTAGTTCTAGCGGGATAATATATGTATTAAAAGAATGGTCTCTGTCAGTGGAGTACGCACTTGATGTTGATAAAAGAATTCAAGAATCTAGGTCATGTCCAGCCGTCCTGCCGTTCCGCAGCATGTGTATGTCGCGACATATAAAAGACTGAAATAAATTATCTTTTTGGTCGGGGCGAGCGACCCTCTCCCCCCAATAAAAACAACACCAAACTGTCATGTAGGACGACCGAGAATCCTTAATCTCCTTATTTATCCTTATTTAGGGTGGGATATCTAGGGGGGCTGCGCCGCCTCCAAAACCCGCCAAATGGAAATATAAACCAATAACGATAATTTGTGGCTCAACTGAAAGGTATTTGAGACTAGGTCATGAATGTGATATATGGGCGTCCTCCTGACCGCCATACCGGATATATTTGCCGACCACAGCAATATAAGGCTCAAATAAAAGGTATTTGGGAGTAGAGCACGAAAATTATATCCACATTGGGGCGAAATATATGGAAGGCCGTACCGGCACCCCAAAACAGGACTTATTTCCTGCCAATATCAGTATAGGGCTCAGATAAAATAAGAGAGTGAAAGAAGGCGCAGCGAAGCGGGCCATGTCCAGCTATTTGATTATATATACATTGAAGTTAGTACAACCATATGTCCATGGTGGATGGTAAAACAATATGTTTTGTTTAAATGGGTAACACTCCTTTGGTTTCACCCTGTTCATAATCTGACTTATGCTTTACCAAGCGATTAAATAAGGGGATTTTTTTTTTGTATACACTTTCATCAAAAAGCATTAAATGCGAAGAAACTTATATCAAGCTTTAATCACACGCAATTGTATTGTCGTCATGAAAGCACCAAAATTTCTATTTCTTTACTTGCTGCTTACCGCGGTATACTTTGAAGTTTGGGCAGGAAATCATTATCAAACACCAAGTGGAGTTGCCTATTATATAGAACCTATGTATCAAGTGAGTAAAACAAACCAACCATTGTTATTTTAAACCCAATACAAAATTAGAACATTTTTAGTTTAATTGGTTCGAGGCCTATTTTGAATGCAGTTATCGTAACATGAGCCTGTATACCATTAAAAATATTGAGCAGTTCCATGATTTACATTCTCTGCTTATGAGCGGAAAATTGTAAGATGTTCTTTCTCTTTGGCAATATTGGCAATTGTGAGTTAATTTTTTAAACTTTTTTCAGCAATGATAAACCGCCGAATCTTTGGATAGGTGGCATTGGCCTGAAAAGTAAATTTTTCTGGGTTAAAACCCAGCAACCCATGACTTTTGATGATCTATGGGCACCCAACAATCCGGATAATGCCAATGAAATGGAACATTGCCTGCAAATTTGGTCCCGTAAGCGCTATTTAAACGATTTAAATTGTGAGCTGAAAATTGGTTTTGTTTGTGAAAGCAATAGTGAAGACCATTTGACGGCCATGGCACACAATGAAGGCAAATATAGGGGATTAACTATAAATTTATACCAAAATAATAGGGTTTAAATAAAATGTATTATCCATTAAAAAAAGTAATTTAAACTCATTGGCAAATTTTCAATAAACAAGTACCTCGGTATTTAAACCACCTTTCATCAAAATTCGGTGAAAATTTCATACCTTATGTACCATAGCAGTTATATCAAAATATGTTCCGATTTGGACCAAATAGTAATAAGTAAAGTAGCTATATCTAAAAATAAACCTATCTGAACCATATACGACACGGATGTCGAAAAGCCTAATATGAGTCATTGTGGCGATTTCGGTGAAATCGGATTATTGGTTGCCCAAAAAATAATTGCGGATTTTCCATATAGTCGGCGTTGACAAATTTTTTCACAGCTTGTGACTCTGTAATTCCATTCTTTCTTCTGTCAGATATCAGCTGTTACTTTTAGCTTGCTTTAGAAAAAAAATGTAAAAAAAGGATATTTAATTAAAGTTCATTCTAAGTATTATTAAAAATGCATTTACTTTCTTTTAAAAAATCCGCAATTACTTTTTGGGCAACCCAATATAAATACGCCTTTTGTGGGGCCAAGACTTTGAAGCGAGACATCGGTCTACATGGCAGCTATATCCAAATCTAGACCGATTTGAGCCAAGGTGCAGAAAAATGTCGAAGAGTTTAACACAAAGCACTATCCCAAATTCCGGCGACATCGGACAATAAATGCGCATTTTATGGGCCCAAAACCTTAAATCGAGAGATCGGTCTATATGGCAGCTATATCCAAATCTCAACCGATCTGTGCGACATTGCAGAAGTATGTTAAGGGGCTTAACTTAACTCACTGTCCCAAATTTCGGCGACATCGGACAATAAATGCGCATATCTAAGACCCCATAATGTATATATATTCTTGATCGTTGTGAGATTTTAAATCGAACTAAGTCTGTTCGTCCATCCGTCCGTCCGTCTGTCTGTCGAAAGCACGCTAACTTTTGAAGGAGTAGAGCTAGCCGCTTGAAATTTTGCACAAATACATCCCATTGGTGTAGATCGATTGGGATTGTAAATGGGCTATATCGGTCCATGTTTTAATATAGCTGCCATATAACCCGATCTTGGGTCTTGACTTCTTGAGCCTCTAGAGGGCGCAATTCTCTTCCGATTTGGCTGTAATTTTGCACATGGCGTTTTGGTATCACTTCCAACAACTGCACAAAGTAGGGTCCAAATCGGTCCATAACCTGATATAGCTGCCATATAAACCGATCTTGGGTCTTGAGTTCTTGAGCCTCTAGAAAGCGCAACTCTCATCCGATTTGGCACAACTTTTGTACAACGGCTTCTCCCATGGCCTTCAACATACGTGTGCATAATGGTCAGAATCGATCTATAGCTTGACACAGCTCCCATATAAACCGATCTCCCGATTTTGCTTCTTGAGCCCCGAATCGGACTATAACTTGTTTTTTTTTTAACTTAATTTCCAAGATATTTTCCAAAAAAAACACAAAGATCTCATGAACTTTTTTTGCAGACAAAAATTCTCCAAAATTTTTTTTCAAATCAAAAAGTTTCCGTGCAATTTACTCAAAAGGCAAAATTTTATTAAAAAAAAAAATTTTGGGACAAAATTTTCATTGGGTTTTTCTCCCTTTTCTTTCAGGCCAAAAATCCTATGAAACTTTTCCTATAGACTAAATTTTCATGAATTTTTCCCTGTTTCCATGAGGTTTTCCACCTAAGTAAAAAACTTGAAATTTTTTCTGTGGACAAAATTTCACTGAAATTTCCTTTGTTTTCCTGAAATTTTTCTGTAGACAAAATTTCCCTTAAATTTTCTCTGTGACTAAAATTTTCACCGTGGACAAAGTATCTTAGAAATTGTTTTTCAAGGCAAAATTCCTATGAAACTTTTCCTGAAGACAAAATTTTCATGAATTTTTCTCTGTTTCCGTGAGTTTCTTCGCCCTAAGTAAAAAACTTGAAATTTTCCCTGTGGACAAAATTTTTCTGAAATTTTCTTTGTGGATCAAGTTTTCCTGAAATTTTCTCTGTAGACAAAATTTCCCTCAAATTTTCTCTGCGGACAAAATTTCTAAGAAATGTTTACTGCGGACAAAGTGTCTTAGAAATTGTTTTTCAAAACAAAATTCCTATGAAATTTTTCCTAAAGACAAAATTTTCATGAATTTTCCTTTAGGAAATTTCCTTGAGTTTTTCTCTTCTAAGTAAAAAACTTGAAATTTTCTCTGTGTACAAAATTTTCCTGAAATTTTCTCTGTGCACAAAATTTCCCTGAAATTTTCTATGTGGGCAAAATTTCTCAGAACTTTTCTCTATTGGCAAAATTTCCCTAAAAGTTTCTCCGTGGACTAAATTTCCCGGAACTTTTTTGTCCCGTTGTCCCGGTTTTTGTCACCAAAAAATTCTCCGTTGACAAAGTATCCCAGAAATTTTCTTTCAAGACAAAATTCTTATGAAACTTTCCCTAAAGGCAAATTTTCTCTGCGGACAAAATTTTCCTGAAATTTTCATTCTGGGCAAAATTTCCTTAACATTTTCTCTGTGGACAAAATTTCCCAGAACTTTTCTCTGCGGGCGAAATTTCCCCAAAATTTTCTCCGTGGACAAAGTATCCCAAGAATTTTCTTTTAAGACAAAATTCCAATGGAACTTCCCTAAAGACAAAATAACCATAAAATTGCACCATTTGGGCCCCCAAAATTTCCATCGTTTCATGATTGCCAGATTTTTTCTCCACGAAATTTCATTCTCTTGCCACTGTGTGATGTTGGGTCCTGCGGCATTTAAATATTTCATTTCCATTTCAATATGTTTATTTTTTCATTTGCCTTGATTAAAATTAAACACAAAACCACTGTATTTCTCAATACGCCTGCTTTCGGTTTTCTCTGGATCGCATGCTTTAGCCACATCAAGATTGCACTGTGTCATTTCACACACAAAGCCAAATTTCTCCACACATTTGATGTCGTTCAAGTGTTTGGTATTTTCATAAATCTGTACACAATTTTCCATATTGGCAGAGTTATCGGGATTTCCAGGACCCCAAAGACGAGATACAATTGGCCTACCCGTATTGCTCCAGACAAATTTTCGATTGGAACCAATGCCGCCAGTCCAAAGATGAGGAGGTTTTTTCGAACTTTAAAAAATAAGATCTTAATTAATGTATATTTTACAGACAAGCATTAAAACTTACAATTTATGTTTATTGATGACTTGTAACAGTTCATCAATCTTTTCGTCCCTTTCCAGAGATAACAAAGTCATATTGCGAAAGCTGCATTCTAAAAATGCTTCATACCAGGTGTACTGCAATAAGGTGGGCGAGGGGGAGTTAGTTAAGAATTGTTTCTGCTTAAATTGATTTTTACGACTCACCGCATAGTCTTGATTAATGAAATATGTGACATTTTTTGATGTCTGATACAACTGCCCCCTATCGGCTTGTACCACGATTTTGTTATACACACAGGCGAGAGCGATTACCACAGCTATACAAGTTTTCATGATGAGTTTCGTCTTTATACTAATGTCGACAGCCGCTGTAACTTTGTGATTTTATATTGTTTGCCAATGTAGTTGATAGTGGTGTGCTGTAATGTCCAACCTTCGTTAAATGCAGATGGTCAATGTTGAGTTTCCTAGAATGGGATGGGATGTAAGAATGCCATTATTTAATAACAACTTACATGTCTATAAACGAGCTGGATTTTGAAAATCTAAGGAGATTTTCAAATTTAAATAATATGCTCAATTAAAATGCTTTATAAGACTGGGGACTTTAGGTATTTTTAAAGGCATTCTGGCAACATCCATGGTCAAAGCAATCTACATGGGAAATATGTATGCATTTCTTACATATTTTATTATTTTTACTCTTCATTACCGATTTTTACTCATTGCCAAATTCTAGAGACGACTCAGCTGGCCGGTTGTTATCATATACCTAAGCTATCTCTACTATCCTATAGTGCGTATACGTTATATTTTGGAAATTTCGTGTAACAGTACGTATACGGCACCCTGTACACCTTAACAGATCTATATACGAGTTTTATTGAATTGAAGGCATATTTAAGCGCATTTACAAAGAGTTTCGGCCTACGATGGACATATTTTTCGTCCAATTTAGATGAAATTTGGAATGATGAGTTATATTAGTCTTCGCAATACAAATTCTGTAAATCTGCATATATCGAAGAGTAGGGCAACCAATTGATATTGGCACAAGACGAAATGGCTAAGCCTACAAAATTGAAAATTTTCATGGTGGTCACTCTTGAAGGTGCTTTATAAGGCTGACATTTTTGAAATTCCTACTAAAATACAGTGCTTTTTTTCAGGAACGCTGCAAGAGTAGACCGACGACGCTCTTTGCACATTTCTATTCAGTAAGGTTTGCCATTTCACCAAGGAAAGATATACGAACCAGCAACAAGTTGAAATTATTAAAATTTTCCACCGAAATTTGGAGTAAGTTGCCTCATTGTTTTCATTGAAAAATCATCTTCATCGATGAGCCTCATTTCTGGCTGATTGGGTTCGTTAATAAGCAAAATATGCTTTAATGGTCAGACAACAATCCACACCTACTCACTCAGTCATCATTGCATGCCGATAAAATTAAGGTTTGGTGCGGTTTAAGGGCCGCCGACGTCAAGACCGGCTCTTTATTGTGAATGGGAATCGCTACCGTTCAATCATAACATAATATTTTCAGCCCCATTTGGATGATATGGACTCGGAAGACACGTGATTCCAACAGGACGGCACCACAAGCCGCACAGCGAATGTCACAATCAATTTATTGGAAACCAAGTTTGGAGAACGTGTTATCTCACGAAATGATCCAGTCGATTGGCCGCCTTGGTCGTGAGATATGACGCCGTGTTAGACTATTTCCTGTGGGGCTACATCAATTTTATGGTCTATGCCAACAAGACAGCGATGATTGATGTACTTCGTAAGAATATCGAACGCGACTTGCAGCATTATAGACCGATTATGCTTAAAAACCCTCGAAAATTGGGTTTAGCGTTTGGACTTCTGCATGCGTGCCCGTAGTGGCCATGCAAAACTAATCGATTTCCATACATAATGGCATCGAACGTAATTTCACAAAAATAAAGAATTTCATTGATATCCACAACGGTTATTGTTTTATTAAAAAAAAAAAAACAAGTTAACAGGCGTTGGTTTCCCACCACCTCGGGTATATAAATATATAAACCAACTTTCGTCAGAATGCGATTAAAAATTCATAATTTATGCCCCCGTAGCAGCTCTATCGGAATATGGTCTGATTTGGATCAAATTCGACATGGATATTGAGTGGTCTATTAAGTACAAGTCAATGTTCAATTTTGCAGAACAAAATATTGGTATTTTTGGTAGCCATATCCAAACATAGACCGATCTGAACTATAAACGAAACGGAAAGCTCGAAAAGCCTAACATAAGTCACTGAGTCAAATTTGAGCGAAATCCGATTATAAATGTCCCTTTTATGGGGCCAAGACTTTAAATCGAGAGATCAGTCTATATGGCAGCTATATTCAAATCTGAAGAAGGATGTCGAAGGCGCTAACACAACTCACTGTCCCAAATTTCGGCGAAATCGGACAATAAATGCGCCTTTTATGGGCCAAAAACATTAAATCGAGAGATCGGTCTATATGACAGCTAAGTCCAAATCTGAACCGATCTGGGGCAAAATGCAGAAAGTTGTCGAAGAGCCTAACACAACTCACAGTCCCAAATTTCGGCGAAATCGGACAATTAATGCACCTTTTATGGGCCCAAAACCTTAAATCGAGAGATCGGTCGATATGGCAGCTACATCTAAATCTGAACCGATCTGGGCCAAATATAAAAAGGATGTCGAAGAACCTAACACAACTCACTCTCCCAAATTTTGGCAAAATCGGACAATAAATGTACCTTTTATGGGCCCAAAACCTTAAATCGAGAGATCGGTCTATATGGCAGCTATATCCAAATCTGGACGATCTAGGCCAAATACAAGAAGGATGTCGAAGGGCCTTACACAACTCACTGTCCCAAATTTTGGCAAAATCGCAATATAAATGCTCCTTTTATGGGCCCAAAACCTTAAATCGAGAGATCAGTCGATATGGCAGCTACATCTAAATCTGAACCGATCTGGGCCAAATATAAAAAGGATGTCGAAGAACCTAACACAACTCACTCTCCCAAATTTTGGCAAAATCGGACAATAAATGCGCCTTTTATGGGCCCAAGACCTATAATCGAGATATCGGTCCATATGGCTGCTACATCTTAATTTGGAGCGATCTATGCCATATTGCAGAAAGATGTCAAGGGGCCGAACTTAAGTCACTGTCCCAGATTTCGACGACATCGGACAATAAATGCGCATTTTATGGGACCAAAAACTTAAATTGAGGGATCGGTCTATATGGCAGCTATATCCAAATCTGGACCGATCTGGGCCAAATTCAAGAAGGATGTCGAAGGTCCTAACACAAGTCACTGTCCCAAATTCCAGCAAAATGGAATAATAAATATTGCTTTTATGGGCCTAAGACCTTTAATCGAGAGATCGGTCTATATAGCAGCTACATCCAAATCCGAACCGATCAAAGCCAAATTGCAGAAAAATATTGTGTGGCCTAACACAACTCACTGTCTCAAATTTTAGCATAATCGGATAATAAATGTGGCTTTTATGGGCCTAAGATCCTTTCCAAGCATTTATTCGGCCGAACCGGACAGAATTATTCCGGCGAAATCTCTTGCAGTTACACATCTATGACTGCAACGGATTTTCAGAGCATGAAGAGAGCTTAGGATGGTCTTCATCTTCAAGGCGGTAGAAATAGACGACAGCACGAGAAATGGCATGGCTCGATCAGTCTGCAATTTTTTGACTCAAAGCTCTGGAAAGACTGATAGAGCTGAAAGTGAGGCAAGGACTAACACCTGAGAACTTCGGCCATCTCCTCTGACCTACCCATGCCTGTTGGATAGGACAGAGGTGATGGCGAAGCTATATAAGAGATGACCCCAAGACGGCCTTCTGGGATATTAAGAAGGTTTTTAACAACATAGCGCAGAGGTTAGCATGTCCGCCTGGGTTCGAATCCTGGCGTGAACATCAGAAAATAAATGTCAGCGGTGGTTACCCCTCCTAATGCTGGCGACATTCGTGAGGTCCTATGCCATGTAAAAACTTCTCCCCAAAGAGGTGTCACACCGCTGCACGCCGTTCGGACTCGACTAAAAAAAGCAGGTCCCTTATTATTGAGCTCGAAATGGAAATCGGACAGCAGTCATTGGAATGTAAGAAGTTTGCCACTGTTCCTAAATGGAATGAATGTTCATGGGAAAATTTGCATTTGCAACAGCCGTCCTATACCGGGTCTAATGGATGGTGACAAGTTAGTTGATGTTAGATGTTTGGCCTTTTCACCAATGTTAGAGTGCCCACCACTGCGGGTGGGAGACTGGTGAGAAGGCGGGTGAGAAGGCGGGTGAGAAGGCGGGTGAGAAGGCGGGTGAGAAGGCGGGTGAGAAGGCGGGTGAGAAGGCGGGTGAGAAGGCGGGTGAGAAGGCGGGTGAGAAGGCGGGTGAGAAGGCGGGTAAGAAGGCGGGTGAGAAGGCGGGTGAGAAGGCGGGTGAGAAGGCGGGTGAGAAGGCGGGTGAGAAGGCGGGTGAGAAGGCGGGTGAGAAGGCGGGTGAGAAGGCGGGTGAGAAGGCGGGTGAGAAGGCGGGTGAGAAGGCGGGTGAGAAGGCGGGTGAGAAGGCGGGTGAGAAGGCGGGTGAGAAGGCGGGTGAGAAGGCGGGTGAGAAGGCGGGTGAGAAGGCGGGTGAGAAGGCGGGTGAGAAGGCGGGTGAGAAGGCGGGTGAGAAGGCGGGTGAGAAGGCGGGTGAGAAGGCGCGTGAGAAGGCGGGTGAGAAGGCGGGTGAGAAGGCGGGTGAGAAGGCGGGTGAGAAGGCGGGTGAGAAGGCGGGTGACAAAGCGGGTGAGAAGGCGGGTGAGAAGGCGGGTGAGAAGGCGGGTGAGAAGGCGGGTGAGAAGGCGGGTGAGAAGGCGGGTGACAAAGCGGGTGAGAAGGGGAACGCCTCGGAATAATACCGGAGGAGTCCAGGTGTCTCTTTGAGTTATACTGCCATAGCTGGAAGGGATTTTCAGAGAGTGTCTAGCATTGTTCTGCATAATACGTGGGCATGGAGAGAACTCAGGCTGGTCTTTATCCCCAAGACGGAAAAATTAGACCAAAGTACGCCGGAGGACTATACGCCCATCAGTCTGTTAGCATTTTTACTGATAACACTGGAAGGATGGATAGACCTAAAAATGAGGAAGGAACTGACCCCAGGGTGCAACATGTATACCTCCCTCCACGAAGTGATACCAGTAATCGAGACGACACTCCAACTGAAAAGAATGCCAAGACGGTCGACGCGAAAATTGCAAATATTTTTTCTAATATGGGATCTCCCATTTATAGCCGAGTCCGAACGTAATCACAAATATCGCCAGCATTAGGATGGGATAAACACCGCAGAATTCTTTTTTTTTCGGATGTTCTCCCGTCAAGTTTCGAACCCAGGCTTACAGCGTTATAGGCGAACAAACTAACCTCAACGTCATGGTGGCCAGCACCTTCGTGGGCATTGAGGGAGTATCAATTGGATGGTCGCCAATTGGTATAAAAAGTACCAGATAGAAGACTCCCGTCTTTGATCGACACCAGTTGTCGAAGAAGGCGAAACCTCATCTTCACAGATGGCTCCAATATGGTGAGACTGCCGAACGAACGTTGGCATTCCCTTCCTGGGAAGGGATTTACCGCCTTCGAAACATTGGATTTATGGCGACTACAGTCGCGGCCCTCAGGTCGAAGTGATTGGCGGAGTGTTTGGAATGCCTGAATAAAGTCTCAGCTCATGACATAGCGCTGATTTTGAAGTTCGCTCAAATTTGGCACAATGACTTGTGTTACTCGATATCCGTGCTGAATATGGTCCAAATCGGTCTATTTTTTAACATATCTTCCACAAAACCAATATCCCGATTTAAGGTCTTAGGCTCATAAAAGCTGTATTTATAATCGGATTTGGCTACAATTTGCCACAAGCACTTCTGTTAAAATCCCCGATATATGTGGCATATATGAAACAAATTGGTCTGTGTGTTACTATAGCCCCCACATAGACCTATAACCCGATTTAAGGTCCTAGACCCACTAAAGCAACATTTATTGCCCGATTTCCCCGAAATTTAGCACAATGACTTATGTTAGGGTTCTCGATATCCGTGCTGTATATGGTCCACATCAGTCTATATCTTAATGTAACCCCCATATAGATCGATCTGCCGATTTAGGGTCTTATGCTCAGAAAAGCTGCCTTTTTTTCCAATTGGGCTAAAATTTGGCACAATAATTTGTGCTAAGATCCTCGATATTCGTGCCATATATGATTCAAATCGGATTTTATATAAATATAGCTCCCAAATAGATCGATCTCACGTTTTTAGGTCTTGGGCCTATGCGGCTATTATTCCGCATTTATTGACCGATTTTGCTGAAATAAAACACTGGAGCTGTGTTCGGCCTTTCGACGACCGTGTCGAGAATGGTTTGGATCGGACACCATATAGATCTCCCGATTGAAGGTCTTTCACCCAAATTTTGCTGAAATTAAATAAACTGAGCTTTGTTAAATCCCTTCACACCATCCCCGAATATGGTGCAGGTAAGCTGCCATATAAACCGATCTTGGATCTTGGCTTCTTGAGCCACTAGAGGGCGCAATTCATATCCGATTAGGCTGAAATATATAAATGTTTTTTCTAAGTGAAATGCTATTCGAGGGCCCAAGCATTGACACCACAGTGTTCGGCATAATCTTCTCTCAATCACAAGACTGCAATGTTTTGTTTGGGACTTTATTCTTATCATCAATTCATAAGTTAAAAAAACAAAAATTAAGCTAAAGTTTGTCGAACATAACGAAGGGGATTTTATGGAATCACCATATTATTGAAGCTGCTTTCTCGGCTTGTATAAGCCCCCGAAAAAAATACAAAATACAAATCTAAAGGAACATTCAACACCTAAATTTGACGTAGAAAATTTTAATAGCAACATTAAAAAAAAAAATCCCAAAATCCGCACCAAGTATTAAACTCTTATTTAAAACAATTTATGTCCGAAATGTGTTACCGATAGCATAAGACTCAAAATCGCTCTTATTCTCTAACCACATTTTATTGTTTTGTGGTTCCCCTTAAGACGGAACTTGAGTTTTTCATATCAGAAACTATGTTATCATTTTGTAAAACAAACTTAAAAATATTTTTGAGAAAGGGGAATTTATGAAGCTCCTATCAAATTCCTTGGTTCTGAAAAAAGAAAAAAAACAAAAAAAAAAACCCCGCATCGTCTAAGAAAAACAATTCAATCCTAAGAAAAAATTATTATTAAACAAATAAGAACGCTCTAAGTTCAACAGGTCGAATTTTGTATACCCTCCACCATGGATCGCTTTTGTTGAAATCTCTGCCTGGTATCTCCTTTTAGGCAAACAGAGTATATTGCATAAGAATTGTAATGCTATTGGAGCTATATCAATTTAAAGTCCGATTCGGACCATAAATGAATTGAACGTTGAAGACCATAGTGGAAGACATTTTGCCACATTTCAGCCAAATCGAATAAGAATTGTGCCCTATAGAGGCTCAAGAAGTTAAATCGGGAGATCGGTTTATATGGGAGCTGTTGCAGGATCTAGGTCCATTCAGACCTTATTTGACACGAATAGTGAAGGTAATGGGAGAAGCCGTTGTACAAAATTTCAGCCAAATCAGCCAAAAGTCAAGATTCAAGATCGGTTTATATGGCAGCTATATCAGGTTATGAACCGATCTGAATCTTACTAAGCATAGTAGTTGAAAGTCGTAACGAAATTCGCCATACAAAATTTCAGCCAAATCGGATAAGAAATGCGCCCTCTAGAGGCTCAAGAATTCTAGACCCCAGATCGGTTTATATGACAGCTATATCAAGTTATTGACCAATTTGAACCATATTAGACACAGTTATTGAAATTCATATCAAAACACGTCGTACAAATTTTCAGCCAAATTGGATGAGATTTGCGCCCTCTAGTGGCTCAAGAAGTCAAGATTCAAGATCGGTTTATATGGCAGCTATATCAGGTTATGGACCGATCTGAATCATACTAAGCATAGTAGTTGGAAGTCGTAACGAAACTCGTCATGGAAAATTTCAGCCAAATCGAATGAGAAATGCGCCCTCTAGAGGCTCTAGAAGTCAAGACACCAGATCGGTTTATATGACAGCTATATCAGGTAATGGATCGATTTGAGCCATATTTGACATAGTTATTGGAAGTCATAACAAAACACGTCATACAAATGTTCAGCCAAATCGGATTAGAATTGCGCCCTCTAGTGGCTCAAGAAGTCAAGATCCAAGATCGGTTTATATGTCTGCTATATCAGGTTACGGACCGATCTGAACCATACTTAGCATAGTTGTTGGAAATCGTAATGAAGCTCGTCATGCAAAATTTCAGCCAAATTGAATGAGAAATGCGCCCTCTAGAGGCTCTAGAAGTCAAGACCCCAGATCGGTTTATATGACAGCTATATGAGGATATGGACCGATTTGAACCATATTTGACGCAGTTATTGGAAGTCATAACGAAATTCGCCATGCAAAATTTCAGCCAAATAAGATAAGAATTGCGCCCTCTAGAGGCGCAAAAATCAAGATTCAAGTTCGGTTTATATGGCCGCTATATCAGGTTATAGACCGATCTGAACCATACTTAGAATAGTAGTTGGAAGTCGTAATGAAATACGTCATGCAAAATTTCAGCCAAACCGGATACGAAATGCGCCCTCTAGTGGTTCTAGAAGTCAAGACCCCAGATCGGTTTATATGACAGCTATATCAGGTTATGGATCGATTTGAGCCATATTTGACATAGTTATTGGAAGTCATAACAAAACACGTCATACAAATGTCCAGGTAAATCGGATAAGAATTGCGCCCTCTAGAGGCTCAAGAAGTCAAGATCCGAGACCGGTTTATATGGCAGCTATATCAAAACATGGACCGATATGGCCTATTTACAATCCCAACCGACCTACACTAATAGGAAGTATTTATGCAAAATTTCAAGCAGACAGACGGACGGACAGACGGTCGGACATGGATCGATCATAGATCGACTTAAAATGTCATGACGATCAACAATATATATACCATATGGGATCTTAGACGAATATTTCGGCTAGTTACAAACAGAATGACGAAATTAGTATACCCCCATCCTATGGTAGAGGGTATACAAATGTTTTAATAATAATTCTGGATGGGCTTTCTCTACTGTTTTTTATTGTGCCTCAAAAATATTGCTATCAGTCTTTGAGAATTGAAACAAAAGTACTTCTCCAGTAGACACAGTTTAATGTTTTTAGCATTTAAGGCTTTCATTGGGAGGCTTGGATTGGAAGTCACTATAAAACGCCTTACAAACGAATGCCTTACAAACATTTAGTAAAATGAAGTCTGTCATTATACTGAGTACCTTAGTTTATATAGCATCAGCCACAGTCGTACGAAAATGGCACCGTAGTGATAATGGAGCCTTATATTTTATAGAACCTGAACAAAAGGTGAACATGGGGGAAGAACAATTTTTGAAAATATTCTTTAAATTGAGTCTTTATCAAATTTTTTTCAGTTCAATTGGTTTGAAGCCTGGAATGAATGTGCTCGCAAAAATATGTCCTTAATAGCCATTGATCGTTACGAGGGCCACTACCAAATTGATTCTTTAATCAGGAAATTATTTAGTATGTAATGTACTTACATACTGAGTCTTATTGCCATTTCAAATTGTCTTCTGTTTCTGCTTTACAGCTACTTGCCCCTCGTTCTGGCTGGCAGGCAACGACAATGCTGTGGATGGTCGTTATGAATGGGCTACCACGGGGGAGATATTCACCTTCACCAATTGGGGTTCCGGCCAACCTGGACGAACAACTGGTGAACATTGTATTCTGCTCTGGACCACCTGGGACTGGCATGACTTGACTTGCACCCATAAATTAGGCTTCATTTGTGAAGAGAATCGAGCTGTGAAGGAAAAATGCAAAGGCAAGGATTCAGATGACTACATGGGTTTTGGCAAGACTTTCATATGGAGAAACTACAATGGCAATGTTAATTAGGGGAAAAATTATATTTTAAAAACTTTGTCAGATGGGGAGGAAATATACAAATATACTAGAATATCCAAAACAACTAAAAGTGTGCTATGTTCGGCCGGGCCGAATCTTATATACCCTCCACCATGGATCGTATTTGTCAAGTTCTTTGAATGACTTTTTCAATATATATATGAGCTACATGAAGTTATTGACTGATATGGACCGTATTTGTCATGACTGTTAGAAGTCACAGAAAAATACCAACTCCGAAATTTCAGGCAAATCGAGTGAAAATTGCACCCTCCAGTGGTTCAGAGTGTCAAATTGGCAGATCGGTTTATATGGCAGCTATATCAGATTATCAACAGATTTAGACCAAATTTGACACAGTTGTTGGAAGTCATTTCAAATCGGGATATGCAAAATTTCAAGAAGTCTAATTGGGGGATCGGTGTATATGGCGGCTATTTCAGGGTATGGACTGATTATACCATATATATAAAGAATGATTTTTTAAGAGCTATAGAAAAGTTTTCAAAAAAAAAAAAAACGAGTAAAAATCGATAAGTTCGGCCGGGCCGAACTTTGGATACCCACCACCTCGGGTATGTAAACCACCTTTCGCTATAATCCGGTGAAAAATGCTTACTTTATGATATACAAATATAGACCGATCTGAACCATATACGACACGAATGTCGAAAAGCCTAACACAACTCACTGTCTCAAATTTTGGCGAAATCGCAAAATAAATGCGCCTTTTATGGGTCCAAGACCTTAAATCGAGGGATTGGTCTATATGGCAGCTGGCAAATCTGGACCGATCTGGGCAAAATTGAAGAAGGATGTCCAAGGCCCCAAACACAACTCATTGTCCAATATTTTGGCGACATCGGCATCGACAATAAATTCGCCTTTATGGGTCCAAAACCATAAATCGAGAGATCGGTCTATATGGCAGCTATATCCAAATCTGAACTGATATGAGCCAAACTTCAGATATATGTCGATGAGCCTAACACAACTCACTGTCCCAAATTTTGGGGAAATCAGACAATAAATGCGCCATTTATGGGCCCAAAGCCTTAAATCGAGAGATCGGTCTATATGGCAGCTATATCTAAATCTGGACCGATCTGAGCCAATTTTCATAAATATGTCAAAGAGCCTAATACAACTCACTGTCCCAAATTTTGGCAAAATCGGACAATAAATGCGCCTTTTATGGGTCTAAGACCCAAAATCGGCAGATCGGTCTATATGGCAGCTATATCCAAATCTGGACCGTTCTGAGCCAAATTGCAGGAAGATGTTAAAGGGCCTAACATAACTCACTGCCCCACATTTCAGCGAAATCGGACAATAAATGCGTCTTTTATGGGGCCCAAAGCCTTAAATCGAGAGATCGGTCTATATGGCAGCTATATCTAAATGTGGAACGATCTGGGGCAAATTGAAGAAGAATGTCGAATTATGGGCCTAAGACCCAAACCGGCGGATCGGTCTATATGCCAGCTATATCCAAATCTCGAGCGATCTGAGCGAAATTCAGGGAGGATGTCGAAGGGCCTAACGCAACTCACTGTCCCAAATTTCAGAAAAATCGGATAATAAATGTGGCTTTTTTGGGCCTAAGACCTTAAATCGGCTGATTGGTCTATATGGGGGCTATATCAAGATATAGTCCGATATAGCCCAACTTCGAAATTAACCTGCTTATGTACAAATAAAGAATCTGTGCAAAGTTTGAGCTCAATATCTCTGTTTTTAAAGACTGTTGCGTGATTTCAACAGACAGACGGATGGACATGGCTAGATCGTTTTACTTTTTTACGACGATCAAGAATATGTACACTTCATCGGGTCAAAAATGGATATTTCGAAGTGTTGACAAAATGAATATACCCCCAACCTTCGGTTATAAAATTCACAGATATGCATGAAATCTATATTTGAATCGATAGTACGATCCATATAATTTAACGTTTAAAGATTATTTTATGTAAATATTGACCATGACCGCGCCTCAAATGGTCCATCCGCTTAGTCCAATTTTGGCATACTCTTTCCAACATTTCGGCCGGTATCTCACGCATAAATGCTTCAATGTAGTCTTCCAATGCGTCAATTGATGCGGGCTTGTCTGTATTGACATGAGCTTTAACATAGCCCCACAAAAAATAGTCAAAAGGTATTAAATCGCCCGATCTAGACGGCCAATTGACCGGTGCCGAACGTAAAATAAGATGTTCACCGTGCTCCCCTCTCTATAAGTCCTTTGTTACGCGTGCTGTGTGGCATGTGGCACCGTCTTGCTAGTCAAGCTCTTGTATTTTGGGCAAAAACATGTTGGATATCATCTTACGGTAGCGCTCACCATTCACAGTTACTTTACGATTCGCATCATCTTTAAAGAAGTACGGTCCAATGATGCCACCAGCCCATAAACCGCACCAAACTGTGACTATTTCTGAACGCATTGGTGGCTCTAGCATTGCTTCTGGTTGATCTTCACTGCAAAATCGACAATTCTGCTTATTTACATGCCCATTAAGCCAAAAATTAACTTTGTAGATGGTATGGAAGAAGCATGCAATGAACTTTCTTAACAGGGCACGCATTTTGATAATGAAATTCCATGATTTGCAAGCGTTATTCATTTGTAAGACAATTCATGGTTAAATTATAAACCAAACTCGCGGATCGGTCTATATGACGCTCTATATCAAGATATACTCCGATATAGCCCATCTTCGAACTTAACCTGCCTATGTACTAAAAAGGAGCTGTGCAAAGTCTCAGCTCAATATCTCTATTTTTAAAGCGTGATTTCAGCTGACAGACGGACGGACATGACATGGGCATACTTCCTCCACACCAAAGCAAGTCTTTTGTAGGGTTTTGTAAACACTTTCCAGGAAATGAAAAATTTTGAAAATCGAAAATAAATTGCGCTTTTGGCAGCCTGAACAAAGTTTTGTAGAGCGGACGTGAGCAAATTTGAAGGCCCACCAATGGACCCCCGGGTCTTCGTGTGATATCTTTATCCGCACACAAATGACAGACTTATTTCCATAATTTTTATACCCTGCACCATCACTGTAGTACAGGGTATTATAGATTTATGCATTTGTTTACAACGCTAAGAAGGATAAGAGCTAGACCCATTGATAAGTATACCGATCGACTCAGAATCACTTTCTGATTCGATTTAGCCATGTCCCTCTGTCCGTCTGTGAGTCCATATATTCTTGTAATCAAAGTCCAGGTCGTATTTGCCGTCCGATTGTCATGAAATTTTGCACGTGCCACTTTTTTGGCCCAAGGACAAACGCTATTGATTTTGAAAAAAAATCGGTTCAGGTTTAGATATAGCTCTCATATATATCTTTCATCCGTTGTGGCTTTTTAAGGCTGTAGAAGCCACAATTTTCGGCCGATCTTCACAAAATTTGGCATAGGGTATTTTATTTAAGGTCTACATATGTGTGCAACATTTCATAAAAATCGGTTCAGATTTAGATATAGCTCTCATATATATCTTTCATCAGATATGGCTTTTTAAGGCTCTAGAAGCCACAGTTTTAGTCCGATCTTCACAAAATTTGGCATAGGGTATTTTATTTAAGGTCTACATATGTGTGCAACATTTCATAAAAATCGGTTCAGATTTAGATATAGCTCTCATATATATCTTTCATCCGACATGGACTTTTATGGCTGTAGAAGCCACAGTTTTAGTCCGATCTTTAAACTATTTTGCACGAGGTGATTTATTTGACGTCCTAATATGTGTGGAAAATTTCATGAAAATCGGTCCATATTTAGATATAGCTCTCATATATATCTTTCATCCGATATGGCCGTTTAAGGCTGTAGAAGCCACAATTTTTTACCGATCTTTACAAAATTTGGCATGGGGTGTTTTATTTGACGTTTCCATATGTGTACAAAATTTCATAAAAATTGGTCCAGATAAAGATATAGCTGCCATATATATGTATCGCCCGATTTGCACTTAAATGGCCGTAGTATCTACAATTTTCAACCGATCTGCACAAAATTTGGCACGGACTGTTTGGTTACTGCACTTAATAGATCTTTTTTCATAAAAATCGATTTAGATTTGGATATAGCTCCCATATATATCTTTCATCCGATTTGAACTATTAAAGCTATAGAAGCCACAATTTTGGTCCGATCTTTACCAAATTTGGCGTGGAGTCGTTTTTGTGAAGTCTCAGTGTATGTGCAAAATTTCATATAAATCGGTTCAGTTTTAGATATAGCTCCCATATATATCTTTCATCCGATTTGGCTTTTTAAGGCTGTAGAAGCCACAATTTTGGTCCAAAATATAGGCAATACGTTTATTAAAAATTTAAAAAAATTTCAAACAAAAGTTACGAAAATTAAAATGTGGAGTTTCGACAGTTTAGATAACAGTTTTCATTTGTGACTGCAACGCTCTACTTCTTTATCCTTGATGTGTTCTTTTATATAACGATTTTCCTCGCATATAAAACCCAATTTATGTTCACATGGCAAGTCATACCATTCCCAAGTATTTTGCCAAATCAAAATACAGTGCTCCTTGTTTCCCGAACGATCGGGCTGCGAGGTGCCCCAATTTGTGAATGTAAAGACTTCCCCAGTGCTGGCCCATTCATAGCGCAAATCAATGGCATTGTCATGACCACCAATCCAAAATGAGGGGCAAGTAGCTGCAAGGCATTGTGACAAAAAAATTTGAATTTCTATTTCTATAAAAGTCAAAACTTACGAAAAAGCTTTCGGAGCAGCGAGTCAATCTGTTGATGTTTGTAATAGCTGTCAATGGCAATCAAGGACATATTTTTGCGAACACACTCATTCCAGGCTCCATACCAGTTGTACTAAATTTTGTGGGAAAAACAATTCACATACTAAAGCTGTATAGCATTTAACCCCAAACAAGTTAAACCCACCTTGGCTTCGGTGTCAATGTAAAACAAACTTCCATCCTCACTGTTACGCCATTTTTGAATGGCCATTGATGAGGCCATTGCAGCCAATGCCATGAAGATTAACACATATGCGATTTGTTTCATTGTTAGCAACCAACTGAAATGTGAGAACCTAAGATTGCTATGATTTATATTCAAAATTAGCCATTCACTTTTTGATACATTTGACAGAGGGGGTTTACATTTAACCGCAAAAATTCATGAAATCTAAAGTTTTTGGATTTTATACCCCACACCAACACTGCGGCACAGGGTATTATAACTTAGTGTATTTGTTTGCAACTATGAGAAGGAGAAGAGCTAGACCGATCGGCTTAGTATACCGATCGGCTTAGAATCACTTCCTGATTCGATTTAGCTATGTCTGTCTGTCTGTCCATGTATTCTTGGGTTCAAGGTACAGGTCGCATATGTGGTCCGATTGTCATGAAATTTTGCACAAGCTTCTTTTTTGGTTCAAAGACGAACGCTATTGATTTTGAACAAAACCGGATCATATTAAGACATAGCTCCCAAATTTAACTTTCATCCGATATAACCTTTTAAGACCGTTTTAGCCACAACTATGGTGCGATCTTTACAAAATTTTCCATGATATCCTCCGATTTAGGGTCTTAGGCCCATAAAAGCCACATTTATTAGCCGATTTTGCTGAAATTTGGGATATTGAATTGTGGTAGGCCCTTTGACATGTCTCTTTAATTTGGCACAGATCGGTCCAGATTTGGATATAGCTGTCATATAGACCGATTTCTCGATTTACGGCTTTGGGATCATAAAAGGCGCATTTATTGTCCGATGTCGCCGAAATTCGGGACAGTGAGTTTTGTTAGGCTCTTCGATATTTTTCTGCAACTTGGCACAAATCGGTCCAGATTTGGATATAGCTGCCATATAGACCGATCTCTCGATTTAAGGTTTTGGGCCCATAAAAGGCGCATTTATTGTCCGATGTCGTCGAAATTTGGGACAGTGAGTTATGTTAGGCCCTTCGACATCTTTCTGCACTTTGGCTCAGATCGGTCCAGATTTGAATATAGCTGCCATATAGACCGATCTCTCGATTTAAGGTTTTGGGCCCATAAAAGGCGCATTTATTGTCCGATGTCGCCGAAATTTGGGACAGTGAGCTAAGCTAGGCCCCTGGACATACTTCTGCAATATGGCACAGATCGGTCTAGATTTGGATATAGCTGCCATATCGACCGATTTCTCGGTTTAAGGTTTTGGGCCCTTCAAAAGCGCATTTATTGTCCGATGTCGCCGAAACTTGATCCAGTGAGTTGTATTAGGCCACTCGACATCTTTCTTTAGTTTGGCCTAGATCAGTTAAGATTTGGATATAGCTTCAATATAGATCGATCTCTCGATTTAAGGTTTTGGGCTCATCAAAGGCGCATTTATTGTCCGATGTCGTAGAAATTTGGGACAGTGAGTAGTGTTAGGCTTTTCGACATTTTTCTGCAACTTGACCCAAATCGGTCCAGATTTGAATATAGCTGCCATATAGACCGATCTCTCGATTTAAGGTTTTGGGCTCATCAAAGGCGCATTTATTGTCCGATGTCGCCGAAATTTTGGACAGTGAGTAGTGTTAGGCTTTTCGACATTTTTCTGCAACTTGACCCAAATCGGTCCAGATTTGAATATAGCTGCCATATAGACCGATATCTCGATTTTAAGTCTCAGCCACATAACAGGCGCATTTATAATCCGATTTCACTGAAATTTGCAACAGTGACTTATGTTAGGCTGTTCGACATTCGTGTCGTATATGGTTCAGATTGGTTTATTTTTAGATATAGCTACTAAAAAGCCTTATATTGGGTTGCCCAAAAAGTAATTGCGGATTTTTCATATACTCGGCGTTGACAAATTTTTTCACAGCTTGTGATTCTGTAATTGCATTCTTTCTTCTGTCAGTTATCAGCTGTTACTTTTAGCTTCTTTAGAAAAAAAGTATAAAAAAAGTATATTTGATTAAAGTTCATTCTAAGTTTTATTAAAAATGCATTTACTTTCTTTTAAAAAATCCGCAATTACTTTTTGGGCAACCCAATATTTTGTTATACACAATTGAACAATGACTTGTACTTATTGGTATTTGGTCGAGATCGGAACCTATTTTGATATAGCTGCTATGGAGCATAAGGTATGCATTCCCACCGGATTTTGACAAAAGGTGGTTTGCGTTTATACCCGAGGTAGGGGTATCCGAAGTTCGGCCCGGCCGAACTTAACAGCTGTTTACTTGTTTTCTTAACTTTAGTTTTATTTTTCAGCAAACATTTTTTTTGTAATTTTTATTTACATAACACATTTATTTCCACTATTCAATCGAATGTGATAAATTTGCATTCGAATTTATGTAAAATATAATTTTCTTATATTTACTTGTATCCTTCGCTGAATTCTCGCATTGCTTTTTAAGATTTGCAATTTCTTGGGCTTTTTCTTTGATGTAGCGATTTTCCTCACATATAAAGCCTAATTTGTAGTCACAGCTTAAATCGTACCATTGCCAAGTGTTTTGCCAAATCAAAACACAATGCTCTTTGTTGCCAAGACGATCGGGTTGGGAAGGACCCCAATTGGTAAATGTAAAGACTTCGCCGGTCAAGGCCCATTCATAGCGTAAATCGACGGCATTATCATGGCCACTTAGCCAAAATGAAGGGCAGGCAGCTAAAGGAAATAGAAAAAACAATCCATGAAGTGTTGCTGGCAATTTTTAGTCAATGGAAATTTACCAAAAAGCTTTCTTATCAAAGTATCTATCTGCAGATGTTTGTAGTGGGTATCAACGGCAATCAAGGACATATTCTTGCGAGCACACTCATTCCAGGCAGCAAACCAGTTGTACTGCAATAAGAGGTCCATTATTTTGAAAAATTAATAAAATCTTGTGACGAGAACTTTTCATACCTTGGCTTCAGTGTCTATGTAGAAAAGACTGCCATCTTCACTGTTATGCCATTTATTAACAGCCACTGTCAAGGCACATGCAAAAAGGGCTGACAATATCAATAATTGTGTGATTTGCTTCATTTTCTGCAAACAAACTGGGACCGTATTTGATAATACACTGTGGCTTTATACAAAAATTTTTGATAACAAATGCTAGGACAGAGCATGGGAACATGGGGAATTTTTTATGATTTGCGGTTTTATGTTCGACACAACAAATTGTAAAGTTGGCGAGTTTGTGGCAATTGACAAAGTGAGAAAGTTTAAGTGAAGTTTGTTTTGATCTTGCGATAACATACGAAGAACTACAAACAAGCTGCAAAGCATATGAGAGACGTTTAGATGTTTTAAAACTAGCTTAGCCAGTCTTTATTCATGATAATTTTTTTAACAAAACATGCCCCAAAGTTTTGGGGGCTAAGTTGTTTAATATTTATGGGCTACTAGCTGGACAGGGCCCGCTCCGCTGCGCCTTCTTTTACTCTCATATTTTATCTGAGCCCTATACGGTCACGTCAGGAAATAAGTATTGTTTGGGGGTGCTGGTACGGCCTTTCAGATATTTCGCGCCAATGCGCCAACTTTTCATTGGAGCCGTACATTGCTATGGTCGGTAAATATGTCCGGTATGGGGGTGTTTTTAAGAGTGAGGCGGATCCCCATATTTCAGATTCGTGCTCTGGTCTCAAATACCTTTCATTTGAGTCCCATATTGCCATTATTGGTTTATATTCCATTTGGCTGGTGGCTTTGAAGGTGGGGCGGACCCTAGATATCCCACCCATCTCCGAGATCTGGTGTTTTTAGAAATAGGGTAAGAGGAGGGTCCGCTCATTCTACTACTACTACTTCATTCTCTTTGAGTTGGTGGTGGATTGGAGAAGCCAAACTCTTTGGCCGAAAATTGGATATCAGATTCATACTTCACTCCCGAAAATCACAATGGAGCTACATATTGCTATGGTCGCTATATATTGGGTTGCCCAAAAAGTAATTGCGGATTTTTCATATAGTCGGCGTTAACAAATTTTTTCACAGCTTGTGACTCTGTAATTGCATTCTTTCTTCTGTCAGTTATCAGCTGTTACTTTTAGCTTGCTTTAGAAAAAAAGTGTAAAAAAAGTATATTTGATTAATGTTCATTCTAAGTTTTATTAAAAATGCAGAAGTTTTACATGGCATAGTATCTCACAAATGTTGCCAGCATAAGCCCGTACTTAGCCATGAAACACTTCTTTGTATTGGTTATCTACATTCAAAATCATATTTTAAAGCGACCACTTGCGATACTACATTCTTAAAGATCCGCAGGTCCTCCTGTGCTCATCCCAATTTAAGGGTAAATATTGTACTCCACTACCAAAGGCCTTTTATTACTGTCCTATTTTGATCGTCCTGACCTGTCCTGATCGGCCTTCATATATTATTTTTAATTTCTTTTTTTTTGGGATAAGATAGGGGGAGGGGGATTGCCTTCTGACACATCCTTTCATTTGAGTACAATATATTCTCGGTTATCCTACATGACAGTTTGGTGTTGCATTTATTGGGAGGGGAGGGTCTCCCCGACGCTAAGAACCAAACAACAATTTATTTGAGTCTGGGGGGTTTAGGTGGTGGGGAGGGCCCTCAGATACCAAAAAATAATCTTTTGTCTCAGATTTGTATTCTACTTCTAAAAACCTTTTATTTGATACCCATATTACTCAAAACGGTAAAAGTGTCCTGTTGGGTGGTGTTTTTGAGGGTGAGGGACCCCGACAATTAGGGTAACATTTTAATGCCAAGTTCGTACTCTACTCTCAAATACCTTTCATTTGATACCCATATTGCTCAAAGCGGTGTAAGTGTCCTGTTAGGGCTTTTTTGAAGGAGGGGGACCACCCCCCAAAATTTAAGACTGAAGTTTGTATACCAAATTCGTAAGTATCTTTCATTCTATACCCATATTGTCCCAATCGGTGCACATGTCTGTTCGGGTGGGTTTTGGGATAGGGCGTCCCCCCAGATTATTTGACCCCAACATTTTTTACCAATTTCATGTTTTTGGGGTACCATTAGATGGCATACAAGATTTCCCTTAAATTGGTGCACGCATCTTCGAAATCTATCGCTTTTGAAAATTGGGGTATGGGGGTGGGCCCGCCCCCCTTCGGATATCAAAAAATGTAGTACCCTATTTTCGCCGGGGTCCCAAATTCCACCGTCTGTGGAAATTTCATGAAAAGCGCAACAATTTAATTTTTATATAATAGAAGAAGATACTTAACATGCTCCTCCAGACAGTAAAGTTTCTCTAAATACAACATTTCCATAAAATATTCTCTAAAGACAAAATTTCCTTTTGAGACTCTTTACTTTATGTTAATTGGCCATTACAGAAAAATTTTACCTCAAACCGCACGTAGTATAGATGCCCAAACGTCTCGATCTTCGGCGCTTCTTTTCCATTTTCTGACCCTTAGTTTCGAGATGTCGCTCTCCACTTGGTCACTGCATCGGAATTATGGTCTTCCCCTTTTGCGTCCTTTGAAGGCTTATCGTAGCCTTCAAAGGACTTCTTTGCTGGGGCTCGTTCATCCATCCTGACAACATGACCCAGCAAACGCAAACATTGTATTTCGATGCATTTATCTATGCTATCGTCGCACAGTGGGGGAAAAAACTAGCAAAAACGAATAAGGAAAGGCTAAAGTCGAGCGGAGACGACTATATAAAACCCTACATCTAACCTACACCTACCTTAAAAACTCGGGCAATAGATATATGCATATGAGAGCTATATCTAAAGCTGAACCGACTTGTTTTGAACAGATCGGTTGAAAACCTATAAGGAAAGACAAAAGTCGGGCAATGCCGACCGATTTTTTTCCTTGGACCAAAAATGCAAAATTTTGTGAAAATCGGACAACATGAACAGGCAGACAGACAGACAGACGGACAGACGGACAGACAGACATGGCTAAATCGGATCAGAAAATGATTCTGAGTAGATCGGTATACTTAGGTGCGAGATCGTGTGCAAAATTTTTAAGCCGTAGGTGGTCCCTTAGTAAGTCACCTCGGCATTTCGAAAAATTGTTCGGGCTGCCAAATCTTCATTTGTGGTCCGATTTCCAAAACATTTTTTTGCTTGAGGTTTACAATATCTCCACAGGTTTCGGGGATATGAGTACAAATTTTTAACAAGTAAAAGCGTGCTAAGTTTGGCCGGGCCGAATCTTACGAACCCTCCACCATTGATTCTGCTAAAAATTTTTAGAAAATAAATTTAACCAGCAAAAGTTTAAGCTTCTGGGAACTGAACAAAAATGAGATACCGGTTTACATGAGAGCTATATCAGATTATAGACTGATCTGGACCGAATTTGGCATACTTGTTGCAAGCCGTAAAAGAACACCGCATGCAAAATTTTAGCCAAATCGATCAAAACTTGCGGCTTATAAGGACTCAAATAGTCAAATCGGGAGATCGATTGATATGAGAGCTATATCAGATTATGGACCTATTTGAAACGTACTTGGCACAGTTGTTGAAAGTCATAACAGAACACCATATGCAAAAGTTCAGCCAAATCGGACAAAATTTGCGGCTTGTGAGGGTTCAAAAATCGATCTTCCGATTTGACGGAAGATCGATTTCTATGGGAGCTATATCAGATTATGGACCGATTTGGAACGTACTTGGCACAGTTATTGAAAGCCATAGCAGAATATCGCAAACAAAATTTCAGCCAAAAATTGCGGCTTGTAAGGGCTCAAGAAATCAAATCGGTAGATCGGTTTATATGGGAGCTATATCAGGTTAGAGACCGATTTGCACCCTACTTGGCACAGTTGTTGGAAATTATAACAAAACACTATGTAACATAACAAAACACTACAAAAATTGTGGCTTCCAGGGGTTCAAGAAGTCAAATCGGGAAATCGATTTATATGGCCCATAAACCTGAAACGATATGGCCCATTTGTAATCCCCAACGACCCATATCAATATTAAGTAACTGTGCAAAATTTCAAGTGGCTAGCTTTACGCGTTCGACCCCTAACGTGGCTTCGGACGCACGGACATGGCTACATCGATTTAGAAGGTCGATACGATCAAGAACATATATACTTTATGGGGTCTAAGACGAATAATTCGAGGTGTTACAAACTAGATTAGTATACCTACATCCTGTGGTGGTGGGTATAAAAATAGAGATATTAAGCTGAAATTTGGCACAGATACGTCTTTTTGCTGCACGCAGCTTAAGTTCCTGAATGGGCTAACTCGGAGCATATTTGGATATAGCTGCTATATAGACCGATTTGCAAATAAAGTATCTAAAGTCCTTAAAAGCTTTATTTATTACCCGATTTGGGGAAAATTGGAAACGGCAAGTTGCTGTAAGCCTCCCGTAATTCGATCCTAATATTGTTCAGATTGGACTATATTTAGATATAGGTGCCATATAGACCGATCTGCCGATAAAGGATCTGAAGCCCATACAAGCGGCATTTATTACTCGATTTCGCTGAAATTTGAAACAGTGTGTTGTTTTGAGCCTTCCGACATCTGACTCAAATATGGTCCAGATCCGATTATATTTAGATATAGCTGACATATAGACCGATCTGCCGATTTAGGGTCTGAAGCACATGAAAACTTTAATTATTATTCGATTTCGCTGAAATTTGAAACAACGAAATGCTTTCAGCCCTCCGACATTCAGCTCAAATATAGTTCACACCTCACTATATTTAGATATAGCTGCCATGTAGACCGATCTGCCGATTTAGGGTCTGAAGCCCATAAAAGCTGCATTTATTACCCGATTTCGCTGAAATTTGAAACAGTGGGTTATTTTGACCCTCCCGATATCTGACTCGAATATGGTTCAGATCAAACTATATTTAGATATAGCTGCCATATAGACCGATCTGCCGGTTTAGGGACTGAAGACCATAAAAGCTTTATATATTAACCGATTTCGCTGAAATTTAAAACAGTAAGTTGTTTTAAGACTCCCAACATCCGACCTGAATATGGTTCAGATCGGAATATATTTAGATATAGCTGCTGTATAGACCGATCTGCCGATTTTGGGTCTGAAGCCCATAAAAGCTTTTTATATCGCTCGATTTCGTTGAAATTTGAAAATGTGAGTTGTTTTTTTTAGCCTCCCGACATCCGATCCAAATATGATCCTTATCAAACTATATAGATATTGCTGTCATATAGACCGATCTTTCAATTTAGTGTCCTAATCCCACAAAAAGCGGATTTTTTGACTAATTTCGCTGAAACTGTTACTTGTATAGGAGTTTTCGGGACCTGAATGAAATATGATCCAGATCAGCCCCTATTTAGATATAATAGGATGATTAATATATCCATGGTGGTGGGTATCCAAAGTTCGGCACGGCTGAACACGTTTTTACTTGTTTTCTGTTCGACAAAACCCCCTGTTAGTTTTTGGCTTTTAATTTTGTAAACTTTTAATTTTTTCTGCAATATATTTCTTTATTCATAAATTCAATTACATTACATTTATTTTGTGGGCATTGAACTTTCATTGTTGAACAACACACCGTCATTGCCCGACAAATAAACATGTTCAAACTTAGGGTTAATATTCATGATGAAATTATGAAATTTTCTTGGCTCAATTGTCTCACCATTACATTCCTTTTTCAAGGCCTCCACTTCTTGGGATTTTTGTTTAAGAAAACGATTTTCCTCACAAACAAAACCCAATTTGAGGGTGCAAAGCCCATCATACCATTTGAAGTCCTCCCATATAAGAATACAATGGTTGTCACCTCTTTTGGGTTGACCGGGACCCCAAAGGGTTAAGGTGAAGATCTCTCCTGTGGCATGCCATTCATAATGATCGGTTAAATCGTTGTCACTGCCACCTATCCAGAGGCCAGGACCGGTACCTGAAAAAAAATAAAATTTTAGAGAATACTAAGGCTTTGGTAATGTTACTCACCATATAATTTCCTTATCAATGAATCAATTTGCACATGTCTACTGTAGCTATCAATGGCAATCAGGCTCATATTTTTGCGGGCACATTCGTTCCAGGCACCAAACCATGTGAACTGAGTGATAAAAGTTGGCATATTTTAAACTCTGACAAAAACTGATTTAAATTTCATTACCTTGCGCTCATTTTCAATGTAGTACAAAGAACCATCCTCGCTTTTGTGCCATTTTTGTACAGCTTGCGCTGAAACCAAAGCAATGAGACTACAAACTACCAGTCCCACCAAACCCATTCTGACTCATAGCACAATCAATGCAAAAGTGTTTGCCATTTTTATATAAAATCTTTGGCAATGCTTGTTTTTGTCACCAAAACTTTTTTTGAAAACAAACATTTAAGAAGAAACACAACGCCAAGTTCATCTAGGCGCAACTAAAAAATTCCAGCACCCTAAAAACCGCAACCGATTTAGTTATAGTAAAAACAAGTGAAAGTGTGCTAAGTTCGGCCGGGACGAATCTTATATACCCTCCACCATGGATCGCATTTGTCGAGTTCTTTTCCCGGCATCTCTTCTTAGGCAAAAAAGGGATAAAAGAAAAGATTTGCTCTGCTATTAGAGCGATATGAAGAAATAGTACGGTTCGGACCACGATTAGATTATATGCTGGAGACCTGAGTAAAATGTCAGCCAATTCGAATAAGAATTGCGCCCTTTGGGGGCTCACGAAGTAAAATAGAGAGATCGATTTATATGGGAGCTGTATCGGGCTATAGACCGATTAAGACCATAATAAACACGTATGTTGGTGGTAATGATAGGATCCGTCGTGCTTTCATTCAAATCGGATTAGAATTGCGCCCTCTAGAGGCTCAAGAAGTCAAGTCCGTAGATCGGCTTATATGATAGCTATATCAGGTTATGGACCGATTTGAATCATACTTGATACAGTTGTTGGATATCACAACAAAATACTTCGTGCATAATTTCATTCAAATCGTATAGGAATTGCGCCCTCTAGTGGCTCAAGAAGTCAAGAACCATGATCGGTTTATATGGCTGCTATATCAGATTATTGACCGATTTGAACCAAACTTAGCACAGTTGTTGGAAGTCATAGCGAAGCACGTCGTGCAAAATTTCATTTCAATCGGCTAAAAATTGCGCCATCTAGAGGCTCAAGAAGTCAAGACCCATGATCGGTTTATATGGCAGCTATATCAGGTTTTGGACCGATTTGAACCATTCTTGGCACAGTTGTTGGATATCATAACAAAACACGTCGTTCAAAATTTCATTCTAATCGGATAAGAGTTGCGACTTCTAGAGGCTCAAGAAGTCAAGACCCAAGATCGGTTTATATGGCAGCTATATCCGGTTATGGACCGATATGGCCCATTTACAATCCCAACTTACCTACACTAATAAGAAGTATTTGTGCAAAATTTCAAGCGGCGAGATTTACTCCTTCGAAAGTTAGCGCGCTTTCGACAGACAGACGGACGGTCATGGCTAGATCGACATAAAATGTCACGACGATCAAGACTAAATAGACCTTATGGGGTCTCAGACGAATACTTCGAGTAGTTACAAACAGGTGAAGGGTATAAAAATAAATAAGGACTTAGATTGGATTATAAGCTGCGAGTATAGTGGGGACATCTTAACGCTGCACTGTGCGTCGGCGGTGTGTATTGATGCCATCAGATAGCTCGTTGGAACTACCGACACTCCCTGGGGCGCAAAGCTCGACCTTATGAGGAAGATCGACATCCCCCCGCTCACAAAGGTTGAGGGTGGCGAATTCGAAATGGGAAGTATTTCACAAGGAGGAGAATGAGGAAAGAACTCTCCTTGTGGTGGGAATTGTTCAAGTCTCCATGACAAGTTTGGCTAAGACAAAGGCATGGCGTACTACAGGACCAATGCCATCTTTTTCAAAATTGGGAGGAGTAGGATAGACAAATATCCTCATATTGAGCTATCAATCGGAGCAATGGCAGGACACTCAATACCGCCTAACGAAAAGTATGAAGTAAATATTCTTGCACCTCTTGGTAACCCCGATCACTGCATTGTTTTAGCGTCGATTTTCGTATTCTGCTTTCTCCCCATTTCCGAAGCGGTCAATATTTTTATACGAAAAAGCACGTTGGGCAGAGCTCAATGGATTCTTTCAGCATTTTAATTGGAAACTATGTTTTCTAGATCCATGTGAATAAATGACCTATTACGGATGTTGACTGAGGAGTGATTTGACGGTGTTATAATACTTCTAAGGGATAAGGATCCGAACCAGCGATGCAGAAGAGCCAAAAGGGTCTTACATATGGCATATGACTGGGCAAGACCCAGGGGTCTGAATGTTAACCCAGACAAGACACAAATATGCCTGTTCACGAGGAAGACAAAGGTGGGCCAATTTAACGCACAATGTTTCCTCAATAGAACGTTTTCGATATCTGACAAGGTCAAATACTTTGGAATGGTCTTGAACAGGAAACTGAATTGGAAGTGTCACATTCAGGAGCGTACTGAGAAGGCTCACAGATTTTGGGCAATATATACATGTTACACAGATAGATCATAGCTAGAGGACAGAGTGGGCCTGGAGGTCTACATTGAGGACCCAGGGACTGAAATCTGTTTTATCCTGCAGGCAGAGATCCCAGCGATCGGGGAATGCGTGAGGTGGTATGGTTTTCACACAAAGACGTCGAGTGTCAAAATCTTTCCATCAGGGCAATAACAACCAGGACGGTAAGGCCACGAACAGTCTTAGAGTGTAAAAAGAATGCCTTCTCCGAGGATGGCACGATTCCCATCGTTTGGGTGCCGGGCCATAGCAGATGCAAAAGCAGACGATTTGGCAGTGAAGGCCAGAGGACTGCCGTCAATAAACACAGTTAACCCAAAGCCTTTCGTGTCGAAACAGTCCGAGTTAAGGGCCTGGGCTACGAACCCACGTGTAAAACTGTGGAATAGCGAAACGGTCGGTTGGACGGCAAAAATCCTATGGGGAGATCGGATTATGAGAAAACGAGGCTATTACTGCTAGAAAGTAAAAAGGAGGTCAATATAGCTTTCGGTATCATAACAAGACACATTGGACTATGAGCTCACTTATGCAAAATCGGTGCGGCAAGTGTAGGGCGTGTGGGGAAAATGACTTTCGCGGCCAACAGACACCGGTGCTATGATGAGGACTCAATTCAAGATATGAGCCAGCTTAGAGGAGTGGTATGCAAAACAATTAAGGATTTTCTTTTTCGAGGTTACTTTTTAATATTTGGAGCGCACAACAAGCCAATAGATGGCAGAGGTGAATGTCCATAGTAGCATGGGGCGGATTAATATTCGCACCCTCTTTTCAACCCCACCTATATGAAGAAAGCCGTATGGAATGTAAACAGCTACTGAGACACACATCTCCATTCGCCTACCGGTCAATATCTCATTCAAGAAACTTTCTTAAATCAGCCGTGCTAACATTTTGTATACCAACCACCATAGGATGAGGGTATACTAATCTAGTCATGCCGTTTGTAACACCTCGAAATATTCGCCTAAGACCCCTTAAAGTTTACATATTCTTGATCGTCTCGACGTTCTGAGTCGAACTAGCCATGTCCGACCGTCTGTCGAAATTACGATAGCGGTCGAAAGCGTAAAGCTAGCCGCTTGAATATTTGTACAGATACTTAGAATTGATGTAGGTCGTTGGGGGTTGCAAATGGGCTATATCGGTTCAGATTTAGATATAGGTCCATATAAACCGATCTCCTGATTTCACTTCTTGAGCCTATGGAAGCCACAATTTTCGCCCGATTTGACTAAAATTTTGCACATAGTGTTCTGTTATGACTTCCAACAACTGTGCCAAGTAGGGTCCAAATCGGTCTATAACCTGATGATAGCTCCCATATAGACCGATCTCCCAATTTGACTTCTTGAGCCCTTAGAAGTCTTAATTTTCAGCCGATTTGATAGTATTATGTTACGACATTCAACAATGTGATAAGTACGGTCCAAGCCTGTCTATAAACTGATATAGCTCCCATATAAACCGATCTCCCGATTTCACTTCTTGAGCACTTACAAGCCGCAATTTTTATCCGATTTGGATGAAATCTTTCATGTAGTGTTCTGTTATAACATTGAACAACTGCACTAAATAAAGTTAAAATCGGTCTATAACCTGGCATAGCTCCCATATAAACCGATCTGCCTTTTTGAAGTCTTGAGTCCTTCCAAGTCGTACATTTTATCCGATTTGGGTTCCCAAGATTCGTCTCAGCCAAAACTTAACACACTTTTACTGGTTATATATAAGATTTCCTCTAATTTTCATTTATTTTTGTTCACCGAATCATCATGGGGTCCAACACACTTTCATTGCCAGACACAACCACATGATCAAATCTGGGATTAATATTCATGATAAAATTACGAAATTTTGTCTTATCATCAAATTCCTTTTTCAATGCCTCCACTTCTTGGGATTTTTGTTTAAGAAAACGATTTTCCTCACAAACAAAACCCAATTTGTTGGTACACGGCCAGTCGTGCCATTTAAAATCTTCCCATATTAGAATGCAGTGGTTGACACCACGTTTGGGTTGAGCGGGTCCCCAATAGGTTAAGGTAAAGATTTCGCCAGTGGCATACCATTCATAGCGATTTGTCAAGTCGTTGTCATTGCCACCAATCCAGAGGCCAGGACCGGTACCTAAAAAAAAACAAACAAAAATTTTGAAATTGTTTTTTTAAATTTCAAGTGTTTTCTAAGGGGTTGGTCTCACCATATAATTTTCTTAACAATGAATCAACTTGCATGTGTTTATTATAGCTATCAATGGCAATCAGACTCATATTTTTGCGGGCACATTCATTCCAAGAACCAAACCAAGTGAACTGAAAAAAAAATAAAATTTTGGAATAATTCAAACTTTTACATGAAATCCCTCAAATTGTCTTCCCTTACTTTGCGCTCATTTTCGATGTAGTAAAGTGAACCATCCTCGCTTTTTTGCCATTTTTGTACAACTTGGGCTGAATTCAAGGCTATCAGGGCACAAAACACCAGTCCCAGCAACTTCATTGTAACTTATAGTAATCAGTATGAAAATGTTTGCCATTTTTATACAAAGTCTTTGGCAGTGTTTGTTCTTATCACCTAAATAAATTTGAAAACATACAAACAAATTAAAAATTAAAACATTAACTTTGTCCACAATGAAGTAGCGAATCCAAATTCTCCCAAAAAAAACTTCCCTCTGAAGATAAACCCAATTTCATCAAAATATGATAAATATATTCAAGAAATCAAATCAGGGTATAGGGGTTCATATGAGCCATATAAAAATATGGTTAATTATAAAGACATTTTTCCATAGATTTCCATCTGAAAAATTTTCTGATGTACCTGCCAGGATTCGAACCCAGGTGTTCAGCGTCATAGGCGGACATGCTAACCTCTGCGGTACGGTGGCCTTCTACTATTACTACTAAATTTTCCATGACAATTCCACTAAGGAACAGGGGCAAACTTATCACATATCAATGAGTGCAGTCAGATTCAAGTTTAAGCTCAATGATAAGGGGCCTACCTTTTATAGCCGAGACCGAACGGCGTGCCGCAGTGCGACACCTCTTTGGAGAGAAGTTTTTACATGGCATAGTATCGAACAAATGTTGCCAGTATTAGAAAGGGAAAACCACCGCTGTTTTTTTCTCTGATAGACTCGCCAGGATTCGAACCCATGCATTTAGCGTCATAGGCGGACATGCTAACTTCTTGTTATCACAAAATATGGTTCAGATCGGACCAAATTTACATACAACTGCCATGTAGCCCGATATTCCAATTTAGTGTAATAGGCCCATAAAAGTCGGATTTATTGCCCGATCTCGCTGAAACTGTGACTTGTATAAGAGTTCTCGGAATCTGAAACAAATATGATCCAGACCAGCCCATATATGGATAAAACTAAGGATTGTGGAGTTATGATAAAACAGGATGATGAATATATCCATGGTTTGAGACATCCAAAATTCTGCACGGCCAACCTTAATACGTTTTTACTTGTTTTTGTTCTCGCCAGGATTTGAACCCAATCCAATTCGGACATGGTAACCTCTACAACACGGTGGCCTCCGTGTACGTGTAACTTGAATAATGGCACAGTGGCTCCAGTATCTGCAGGAAAATATCATAAAGGCAAGGTTCGAAGCACTAGGTCATCGAGACCAGAGAACAGCAGCAAGCCACCTTCAAAAAAAAGTAAAAACATATTAAGTTCGGCAGTATTAAGCTCGGCCGTGCCGAACTTTTGATACCCACTACCACGGATATATTTACTATCAGAATTTATTGTAGCACAACCCGGCCCGGTAGCCCAGTTGGTAGCATGCTAGGATTACCAGTGCAGGTGTCGTGGGTTCGATTCCCACCAGAAGCCTTGGTCTGTCGCCACTGTGGTATCATAATCGACCTAAAATTGTCTAAGTGACTCTGTGAAGGACTGCCACTCTTACCTAACCTTACTCTATCCATATTAATATCCAAATATAGTCCGGTTCAAGTGCCGAGAAGCTCTATATAAGTAACTGTTCGAAATTTCAGCAAAATCAGGTAATAAGTGCACTGTTTATGTGATTGAGCCTTAATTCGAATGATCGATCTATATGACAGCTATATCTAATTATGGTCCGATCTGAACCATTTTTAGGTTGGATGTCGGGAGCCTTAAAGCAACCCACTGTTTAAAATATCAGCAAAATCCGAGAATGTAAATTTTAAGGTAAAGCTGAAGATCGGTCTCATAGCTAGCAGATATCTAAATGTAGCCCGATCTGGACCGGACAGATGTTAGGAGTCTAAATACAACTCACTGTTCCAAATTTCAGCGAACTCGGGTCATAAATGCGCCTGTCATATGCCTAAGACCTAAAATTGCCAGCCTATATGGCAGCTATATCCAAATATGATCCGATCTGGACCATTTTTAGTTCGAATATCGACGGGCCTTTTAAAACTCACTGTTCTGAATTTCAGCGAAATGGAGTAATGAATGCGCCTGTTATAGGCTTAAGACCCTAAATCGGCATATTGGCCTATATGGCAGCTATATGTAAATATGATCCGATATACACCATATTCGGGTCGGATATCGAGACCCTTAGTGCAATTCACTGTTCCAAATTTCAGCAAAATCGGTTAATGCGCTTTTCAAGGTCTTTAGGCACTAAAACTGAAGATCGGTCTCAATGGCAGCTATATCTAAATATAGCCCGATCTGGACCATATTCGGTACATATATTGGGAGTCTTGATGCAACTCACTGAACCAAATCTCAGCGAAGTCGGATGATAAATACGCCTGTTATAGGTTTTAGACCCAAATCAAATCGGTCTATATGGCACCTATGTCTAAATAAGTTCGGATCTGAACCATTTTTAATCGGTTATCGGCATTCCTAATAGAACTTACTATGCCAAATATCAACGAAATCGGGTAATAAATGCGCCTGTTTTAGGCTTAAGACCCTATGCCAAAGTTCAGCGAAAACGGGTAATAAATTCGCCTGTTTTAGGGTTAAGACCCTAAATCGCCAAATCGGTCTATCGGCTATATCTACATTTAGCCCGATTTGGCCCGTTCAAGAACTTAGCATGTTAGCCTGCGTATGGAAAAAATACGAGTCTGTGCAAAATATGAACTCAATATCTCAATTTTCGAAGGAGTAAAGCAAGGCGCTTAAAATTTTATGTAAGTAAGTTGGGATTGTAAATGGGCCATATCGGTCCATGTTTTGATATAGCTGTCTTATAAACCGAGTTTGGATCTTGACTTCTTGAGCCTCTAGAGGGCGCAATTATTATCCGATTTGGCTAAAATTTTGCATGTAGTGTTTTGTTATGACTTCCAACAACTGTGCTTAGTATGGTTCAAATCGGTTCGTAACCTGATATAGCCGACATATAAACCGATCTTGAATTCTTAAGCCGCTAGAGGGCGCATTTCTAATCCGATTTGGCTGAAATTTTACATGAAGTGGGGTTGTTGTGCAAATTGCAAATTTTGCCCATGAACATTCCACTAAGGAACAGGGGTAAACTTCTCACATATCAATGAGTGCAGTCCTATTCAAATCTAAGCTCAATGATAAGGGGCCTCCTTTTTATAGCCGAGTCCGAACGGCGTGCCGCTGTGCGACACCTCTTTTGGAAAGAAGTTTTACATGGCATAGTACCTCACAAATGTTGCCTGCATTAGGAGGGGAAAACCACAGCTGAAAATTTTTTCTGATGGTCACGCCAGGATTCGAACCCAGGCGTTCAGCGTCATGGGCCACCGCCTAGTGGCTCAATAAGTCCAGACCCCAGATCGGTTTATATGGCAGCTATATCGAGGTTATGGACCGATTTGAACCATTCTTAACACAGTGGTTGGAAGTCATAAAAAAACACTTCGTGCAAAATTTCAGCCAAATCGGATAGGAATTGCGCACTCTAGACGCTCAAGAAGTCAAGACCTAAGATAGGTTTATATGGCAGCTATATCGGGTTATGAACCAATGTCAACCATACTTGGCAAAGTTGTTGGATATCATAACAAAACATCAGCCAAATCGGATAATAATTGTGCCCTCTAGCGGCTCAAGAAGTCAAGATCCCAAATCGGTTCATATGGCAGCTATATCAAAACGTGGACCGATATAGCCCATTTACAAACCCAACTGACCTTCTCTAATAAAAAGTATTTGTGCAAAATTTTAAGCGGCTAGCTTTACTCCTTCGAAAGTTAGCGTGTTTTCGACACACAGATGGACAGACGGACAGACAGACGGACACAGCTAGTTCGACTTAAAATGTCACCACGATCAAGAATATATTGGGTTGCCCAAAAAGTAATTGCGGATTTTTTAAAAGAAAGTAAATGCATTTTTAATAAAATTTAGAATGAACTTTAATTAAATATACTTTTTTTAAACTTTTTTTCTAAAGCAAGCTAAAAGTAACAGCTGATAACTGACAGAAGAAAGAATGCAATTACAGAGTCACAAGATGTGAAAAAATTTGTCAACGCCGACTATATGAAAAATCCGCAATTACTTTTTGGGCAACCCAATATATACTTTATGGGGTCTTAGACGTCTTACAAACAGAATGACGAAATTAGTATACCCCCATCCTATGGTGGAGGGTATAAGAAATCCATAGGAATTTAAATAAACATAAGGAGATTGAGTAATAAAAGGGACATGTCAACTAAAAAACAGCAAATATTTCATAGAGATTTTGCCTCTAAACAAAAATTTCGTTGAAATTGTGTCCTAAGAAAAGTTTTTATTCAAATTTTATCTATAGAAAAAATTTCATAAGAAATTTGTCTTTAGAAAAAATTTCATTGAAACTTTGTCTTTAGAAAAAATAATTTCGAGGTGGGGGGTCCCGGGCTTCAGCCTCCAAAAACCCGCATCCCCTCACCCTTGCTACGCAGGTGCTTCATTGGATCTTAGAACAATATTTGTAGCTGTCACAAACAGAATTGGAGGGAAAGAAGCACACTCCTATCCTACAGTGAAGGCTACAGAACAAGCTAACACTATACGCACATAAAATAATCCTATAGTGCAGAGGTTAGCATGTGCGCCTATGTTGCTGAACGCCTGGGTTTGAATCCTGGCAAGAAAATCATAAAATTTTCGCGGCGGTTATCCCCTCCTAATGCTGGCGACATTTGTGAGGTACTATGCCATATAAAAACTTCTCCTCGAAAGAGGTGTCGCACTGCGGCACGCCGTTCGGACTTGGCTATACAATAGAGGTCCCTTATCATTGAGCTTAAACTTGAATCGGACTACACACATTGATACGTGAGAAGTTTGCCCCTGTTCCTTAATAGAATGTTCATGGGCAAAGTTGCATTTGCATAGGTCAGACAACTCCACTACACAACCAGCGCCTAGCATATTTTCTTGCTCACTTTTAAGTTAATAATGGTCCTTTCGTCCTTTCCGTGTTGGATTTAAAGTTTAGTTCTCTGTCCAGCAATACCCTCAGGTACTCAGTTTTACAAACCATAATTTATTGTAAAGACATCTCTTTTTTTTATAAATTCATCTAGTTTTCATTTATTTTGTGGGCACCGAACCATCATTGGGAAACAACACACTTTCATTGCCAGACAAAACCACATGATCGAATGTGGGATTAATGTTCATGATAAAATTACGAAATTTTGTAGGAGCAATTGTCTTATCATCCAATTCCTTTTTCAAGGCCTCCAGTTCTTGGGATTTTTGTTTAAGAAAACGATTTTCCTCACAAACAAAACCCAATTTGTTGGTACACGGCCAGTCGTGCCATTTAAAATCTTCCCATATTAGAATGCAGTGGTTGACACCACGTTTGGGTTGAGCGGGTCCCCAATAGGTTAAGGTGAAGATTTCGCCAGTGGCATACCATTCATAGCGATCAGTCAAGTCGTTGTCATTGCCACCAATCCAGAGGCCAGGACCAGTACCTTAAAAAAAAAAGATAAAATTTTTTAAATTAATCAAAATGTTCATAGTTTATTGAATTTCAAGTGTTTTCTAAGGTCTTGTTAACTTTACTCACCATATAATTTTCTTAATAATGAATCAACTTGCATGTGTTTGTTATAACTATCAATGGCAACCAGGCTCATATTTTTGCGGGCACATTCATTCCAGGAACCAAACCAAGTGAACTGAAAAATAAAATAATAGAAAAATTTAAACTTTTTACATGAAATCCATTTGGGCGCCCAGGTAGCCGAGTTGGTAGCATGCTTGGATTACCAGTACAGGGGTCGTGGGTTCGATTTCCACCAGACCCCTTGGTATTTCGCTTCCGTGGTATCACAATGGACTTAAAATTGTCTAAGTGAGTCTGTAAAAGACTGCCCCTCTTACCTTACCTAACCTACATGAAATCCCTTAAATATGCTTCGCTTACCTTGCGCTCATTTTCGATGTAATAGAGTGAACCATCCTCACTTTTTTGCCACTTTTGTACAGCTTGCGCCGAAACCCAGGCAATGAGGCTGCCAAGTACCAGTACCAACAACTTCATTGCAACTTATAATAATCAGTATTAAAATGTTTGCCTTTTTTATATAAAATCTATGGCAAACGTTTGTTCTTATCACCTAAATAAATTTGAAACGAACAAACAAATGAAAAGTAAAACGTTAAGGTCGTCCAGAATGAACTTGGGAATCCCAATCCTAAAAAAAGAAACACTTCCCTTTAAAGATAAACACAATTTCTTCAGAAGATGACGAATGTATTCAAGAAATCAAATAAGAGGGTAGGTCTCATAACAGTCATATAGATACGAGTATATGGACAAATATGAAGACACATTTCCATAGATTTCCGTCTTTATACCCATGGTTTAAGGTGTAATAATAGAACAAGTAAGAGCGTGCTAAGTTCGGCCGGGCCGAATCTTATATACCCTCCCCCATGGATAGCATTTGTTGAGTTCTTTGCCCCGTATCTCTTTTAAGGCAAACAAAGAATAATGAATGAGAACTGTTGTGCTCTTGGTGCTATATCAAGTTATAATCCGATTCGGACCGTAAATGAATTGAATGCTGAACATTGTAGAAGTCATTGTGTAATATTTCATTCCATTCGGATAACAATTGCGCCCTGTAGGGGCTCAAGAAGCATAATCGGGAGATCGGTATATGGGAGCTGTATCAAGCTATAGATCGATTCAGACCATATTGGATACATATATTGAATGTCATGCGAGAAGCCCTTGTACGAAATTTCTGCCAAATCAGATGAGAATTGCGCCTTCTAGAGGCTCAAGAAATCAAGATCCCAGATCGGTTTATATGGCAGCTATATTAGGTTATATACCTAAACACAGTTGTTGGATGTCATAACAAAACATCTCATGCTAAATTTCAGCCAAATCGGATGAGAATTGCGCCCTCTAGCGGCTCGAGAAGTCAAGATCCAAGATCGGTTTATATGGCAGCTATATCAAATTATGAAGCGATTTGAACCATACTTGACATAATTGTTTGAAGTAATACTAAAACACTACGTGCGAAATTACAGCCAAATCGGATGAGAATTGCGCCCTCTAGCGGCTCAAGAAGTCAAGATCCAAGATCGGTTTATATGGCAGCTATACCAAGTTATGAAGCGATTTGCGCCATACTATGCACAGCTGTTGGAAGCCACAACAAAACATCTTATGCAAAATTTCAGCCAAATCGGATGAAAATTGCGCCCTCTAGCGGCTCGAGAAGTCAAGATCCAAGATCGGTTTATATGGCAGCTATATCAAATTATGAAGCGATTTGAACCATACTTGACATAATTGTTTGAAGTAATACTAAAACACTACGTGCGAAATTACAGCCAAATCGGATGAGAATTGCGCCCTCTAGCGGCTCAAGAAGTCAAGATCCAAGATCGGTTTATATGGCAGCTATACCAAGTTATGAAGCGATTTGCGCCATACTATGCACAGCTGTTGGAAGCCACAACAAAACATCTTATGCAAAATTTCAGCCAAATCGGATGAAAATTGCGCCCTCTAGCGGCTCGAGAACTCAAGATCCAAGATCGGTTCATATGGCAGCTATACCAAGTTATGAAGCGATTTGAATCATACTTAGCGCAGTTGTTGGAAGTGATACCAAAACACTACGTGCGAAATTACAGCTGGATCGAATAAGAATTGCGCCCTCTAGGGGTTCAAGAATTCAAGACCCAAGATCGGTTCATATGGCAGCTATATCAAAACATGGACCAATTTGACCCAATAACAATCCCAAACAATGACCTACACTAATAAAATATATTTGTGCAAAATTTCAATCGCCTAGCTTTACTCCTTCGAAAGTTAGCGTGCTTTCGACAGACAGACAGACGGACATGGCTAGATGGACTTAAAATGTCATGACAATCAAGAATATATATACTTTACTAGCTGACCTGGATCCGCTCCGCTGCGCCTTCTTTTGCTTTATTTAGAACAAAAGTTTCCTTGGAATATTTATTTTCGACAATTAAAGAGCTTTTAGTGAAATACCATGCAACGGAAATATTATATCGCTTGACTAACAGTTTAACAATATAAGTGCCTTGATCCGAATCCCATGTGATCTTTATTGGTCTACGAATTTAAGTTTGGATGTAAGGTGTACTCCATTCGTAAAATACTTTATTTCAGCCCGATATTCTCATGTTTTCTCTGATTTAGGGGTGTTTTCGGGCGGGAGGTGGTGCCCCAGACACTTGGCCCTGAAAAAGTATCAGCATCGTGCTCTTCTTCCAAATACCATTTATTTAAACCCCATATTACCATTGGTTTAGGGGAGTTTACACGATGAGGCATCCCCCAAATACATGGCCCAAAATAGGTTATCAAATTCGTTGTTTTAATCTCAAATATCTTTCATTAGAGCCACATATTGGCATGGTCGAAAAATTCGTATTCTACTCGCAAATACCTTTCATTTGAGTCCCATATTGCCATGGTCGGTAAATATATCCGATTGAGGGGTGTTTTGGGGGTTGGATGGTGTTGTGGTGTTATGGGGGTGTGGTGGCCCCATAGACACTTTTCCCGAATATTGATATCAGATTCGTGCTTTACTCCCTAAGACCTTTCATTTGAGCCCCATATGGCTATGGTCGTAAATTTGTCCCCTTTGTGGGATGTTTTTGGGGAGAGGCGGCCCCCCAAATACTTGATCATATATTTGGATATCAGATTCGTATTCTACACTCAAGTACCTTTTATTTAAGCCCCATATTCCCATGGTCAGTAATTAAGTCCTGTTTGGGGAGTGTTTTGGGGAAGGGGTGGACCCCCAGGAACGTGGTCCCACATTTGGATATCAAATTCGTATTCTACTCGCAAATATCTTCCATTTGAGTCCGATATGGCCATGGACGGTAAGTTTGTCCGAATTAGGGGTGTTTTGGGGGTTGGAGTGGTCCCCCTAGCACTTGGTCCGACAATTGGATATCAGATACGTTTTCTTATCCTAAATACCTTTCATTTGAGTCCGATATTGTGGTGATTGGTCTAAATATATGTTTGGTGGGTTTTAGGGAGGGGCGTACCCCCTAGGTATCCTATCCGAAATTTGGATATCAAATTTTTATTTTTAGGGTACTATATGAGAGCATACAAAATTTCGCTTAAATCGAACCCCATATTTCCAAGATCTGGTGTTTACGAAAATTAGGGTAAGGGGGAGGGTCCGCCCCTCCTTCAGATATCAAAAAATGTAGTACCCTATTTTCTCCACGGGATCACTATGCACCATCTATGAATGAAAATTTCAAGAAAATCGGTTCAGCCGTTTCTGAGTCTATAAGGAACACACAAACAAACACAAAATGATTTTTATACCCTCCACCATAGGATGGGGATGGGGATGGGGATTCGTCATTCTGTTTGTAACTACTCGAAATATTCGTCTGAGACCCCATAAAGTATATATATTCTTGATCGTTGCGACATTTTATGTCGATCTAGCCATGTCCGTCCGTCTATCCGTCCGTCCGTCTGTCTGTCGAAAGCGCGCTAACTTCAGAAGGAGTAAAGCTAGCCGCTTGAAATTTTGCACAAATACTTCATATTAGTGTAGGTCGGTTGGTATTGTATATGGGCCATATCGGTCTATGTTTTGATATAGCTGCCATATAAACCGAACTTGGGTCTTGACTTCTTGAGCCTCTAGAGGGCGCAATTCTTATCTGATTTGAATGAAATTTTGCACGAGGTGTTATGATATCCAACAACTGTGCCAAGTATGGTTCAAATCGGTCCATAACCTGATATAGCTGCCATATAAACAGATCTGGGGACTTGACTTCTTGAGCTTCTACAGGGCTCAATTCCTATCCGATTTGGCTGAAATTTTGCAAGACGTACTTTATTCTTACTTTCAACAATTGTGTCAAATTAGGTTTAAATCGGTCCATAACCTGATATAGCTGCCATAAAAACCGATCTGGGATCTTGACTTCTTGAGCCTCTAGAGGTCGCAATTATTATCCGATTTGCCTGATATTTTGTACAACGAATTCTCTTATGACCATCAACATACGTGTTTATTATGGTCTGAATCGGTCTATAGCCCGATACAGCTCCCATATAAATCGATCTCTCTATTTTACTTCTTGAGCCCCCATAGAGTGCAATTCTTATTCGAATTGGCTGACATTTTACACAGGTCTCCAACATATAATTTAATTGTGGTCCAAACCGGAACATATCTTGATATCGCTCTAATAGCAGAGCAAATCTTTTCTTATATCCTTTTTTGCCTGAGAAGAAATGCCGGAAAAAGAACTCGACAAATGCGATCCATGGTGGAGGGTATATAAGATTCGGCCCGGCCGAACTTAGCACGCTTTTACTTGTTATATATAAGATAGCTTGCAAATAGACCAATCTGCCGATAAAGGGTCTGAAGCCAATAAAAGCTTTATTTATTACCCGATTTCGCGGAAATTGGAAACAGTGAGTAGGTTAAGACCTCCCAACATCCGACCTAAATATGGTTCTGATCGGACTATATTTAGATATAGCTGCCAAATAGACCGATCTGCCGATAAGGGGACTGAAGCCCATAAAAGCTTTATTTATTACCCAAATGCAAATTTTGCCCAAAAACATTCTACAATACTAAGCAACAGGGGCAAACTTCGCACATATCAATGATTGCAGTCCGATTTCAGTTTTTAAGCTCAATGATAAGGGGACATCCTTTTATAGCCGTGTCCCAACGGCGTGCCGCAATGCGACACCTCTTTGGAGAGAACTTTTACATGTCATAGTACCTCACAAATGTTGCCAGCATTAGAAGGGGAAAACCACCGGTGAAACTTTTTTCTGATGGTCTCGCCAAGATTCGAACCAAACCCTCAGAGTCATAGGTGGACATGTTAAACTCTACACTGAAATTTAAAACAGTGAGTTTTTCTGAGCCTCACGATATCCGACCTTAATACGGTTCAGATCGGTTTATAATTGGATATATCTACCAAAAAGACCAATATTTTGTACTACAAAATTCAATAGTGACATATATATTAGACCACTCAATGTCCTTGCCGAATTTGGGTCCTTAAGTTATCCAATTTTCACCGGATTGTGACGAAATGGGGTTTATATATATACCCGAGGTGGTGGGCAAAGTTCGGTCCAAAGTTTTATCTCTCTTTATTGTTAAATTCTTTAATATTTCACTCAAAAATGTATAGCTAACGTCATTGCTCAATCTTAGGATTAATGTTCAATACAATATTTGGAGTTTTAGTTAGATTAGTTATCATGGCATCACACTCATTTTGCAACGCCTCTAATTCTTGAGATTTTTGCTTAATGAAACGATTTTCCTCACAAACAAATCCCAATTTATTGGTGCAAGGCCAATCGTGCCATTTGAAGTCATCCCAAATTAAGATGCAATGATTAACACCACGTTTCGGCTGATTGGGTCCCCAATAGGTAAAGCTAAATATCTCTCCCGTGGCAGACCATTCATAGCGGTTAGTCAGATCATTGTCATTGCCGCCAATCCAGAGGCCAGGACCTGCAGCTAAAATATGAACAAAAAGAAAGCGGAAACAGGCAAAAATAAAAAGATACAAAAAAAATTATAAGGAATCTTAAAAACTACACTTCTTTTCCGATCATAAAATTTCATAAAGGTAGCTCCATCTAACGACTGCTTTTTGAACTTTTTGACCTCGTCGAACTATATTTTGTGGCGACCCGCTAGAGACTTGAGTTTCGCCAACCATACATGGATCAATAACGACTTGGAACTGAAGACGTCAATGCAGCTTTGTAGCCGTTGATGGCCTTGAATGACTTGGAGCTGCGCATATTGTTTTTAACTTTATCCACGGATAAATTCTTGAATAACTTGGCGCAGCGCATATTGTTCGTAACCTTATCCACGGTAAATTGTAATGCCTCGTTGGCGCGAAGACCACGTATAGGATGAATGACTTTCTTCTTCGCCCTGTCCATCTCAGGATACGCCTTAGTCATAAATTCCCGTTTTTTCGTTAACCACCATGTTTACTTCCAAATTCCGTACCAGATTCTAGGATCAGTAGGATCTGTAGGATCGGTACAACTAATCCCATTACAATATGCTGTGAGTTCCACCGGCTACACCGAGGAATTGGATTACACCTGGAATGTTCAACAGGCGTTTTATAGCCGGACTTACTTCATATTAATTCAAAAAGTAAATCTTCAATTTCACATCTGATAGTACCTACAAGAGCTGGGCACATTATGGAGATATGCTTTTTGGCCTAGTACCTACTCAATGCCTCATGTATCTATCCCCCAATGCGCTACAGTAAAATCTTAAACTTTTCTCTTATTAAAAACTCACCATATAATTTTCTTATTAAAGTGTCGATTTGCACATGTTTGCTGTAACTATCAATGGCCATAAGGCTCATATTTTTGCGGGCACATTCATTCCAGGCACCAAACCAAGTGAACTAAGTAATATATGTATACATTTTAAAACTCTTTTTAACTCAAGCACTAATTGCTTTAGACTTGTATTTCATTCACTTACCTTGCGTTCATTTTCAATATAGAAGAGAGATCCATCAGCACTTTTGTGCCATTTTTGTACAGCTTGTGCTGAAATCACAGCAATAGAGGTGCAAAGTAACAATCCCAGTAACTTCATTGTGAGAAGGTGTTTTGCTGTTATAATGTTTTCTGCTTTTATACCACATCTTTGAGAATTTTAAATTTTATCATTAAAATCAATAAAAACAAGTAAAAGCGGACTAAGTTCGGCCGGGCCGAATCTTATATACCCTCCACTATGCATCAAATTTGTCGAGTTCTTTTCCCAGTATCTCTGTTGTGCTGTTTCAGGCTATAGACCGATTCAGACCATATTTGACACGTATATTGAAGGCCATGAGAGAAACCGTTCAACAAAATTTCAGCCAAATCGGATAATAATTGCGCCCTCTAGAGGCTCAAGAATTCAAGATCCTAGATAAGTTTATTTGACAGCTATATCAAGTTATGAACCGATTTGAACCATACTTAGTACAGTTGTTGGAAGTCATAACAAAGCATGTCATGCCAAATTTCAGCCTAATCGGATAGGAAATGCGCCCTCTGGAGGCTCAAGAAGTAAAATAGGGAGATCGGTTTATATGGGAGCTGTATCAGGCTATAGACCGATGCGGACCGCATTTGACACGTACGTTGGAGGTTATGGGGGAAAACGTTGTTCAAAATTTCATCCAAACCGAATAATAATTACGCCTTCTTGAGGATCAAGAAGTCAAGACCCCAGATCGGTTCATATTGCAGCTATATCAGGTTATGGACCAAGTTGAACCATATTTGGCACAGCTGTTAGAACTCATACCGAGACACTTCATGCCAAATCGGATAAGAATTGTGCCCTCTAGAGGCTCAATAAGTCAAGATCCAAGATCGGTTTATGTGGCAGCTATATCAAAACATGGACGGATATAGCCCATTTACAATAACAACCGACCTACACTAATAATAAGTATTTGTGCAAAACTTCAAGCGGCAAGCTTTATTCTTTCGAAAGTAAGGGTACTTTTGACAGACAGACGGACGGACGAACATACGGACTGACGGGCAGACGTACGGATAGACGGACGAACAGACGGACGAACAGACGGACGGACAGACGCACAGACGAACGGACAGACGGACGGACAGACGGACGGACAGACGGACGGACAGACGGACGGACAGACGGACAGACAGACGGACGGACTGACGGACAGACGGACAGACGGACGGACATACGGACGGACATACGGACAGACGGACGGACGGACAGACGGACGGACAGACGGACGGACAGACGGACGGACAGACGGACGGACAGACGGACGGACAGACGGACGGACAGACGGACGGACAGACGGACGGACAGACGGACGGACAGACGGACGGACGGACGGACAGACAGACGGACAGACGGACGGACTGACAGACGGATGGACAGACGGACATACAGACGGACGGACATGGCTAGATCGACATAAAATGTCATGCCAATCAAGAATATGTATACGTTATGGGGTCTTAGACGAATATTTCGAGGAGTTACAAACAGAATGACGAAATTAGTATACCCCCATCCTATGGTGGAGGGAAATAAAAAAAAGCACAACCAGACATTAAAATAAATTGAAGAAAAAAATCAAGTTAGACAATATTTTATCTTTGGAAATCAATGCTCAAATATCTTATCATAAACAGAAGTTTGAAACAAACAACAGTGTACAAAGTTTAGGTGGGTCGACCTGTGTATAACTAACACCATGTGTTTAAGCATAATGCAAATTCTCCCATGTACATTCCATCAAGGAACTTCAATTTACTTCTCCTATGTCAATGAATGACAATTAAAAGAGAAGTTCTAATCGGCTGAATACCTCACAATATATGAGAGACTAATTCTAACAAGTTAAAGCTTACTAAGTTCGGCCGGGTCGAATCTTGGGAACCCACCACCATGTATTCTGCTAAAATATAGGAGCTATATCTGGTTAAAGACCGATTTGGGCCATACTTGGCACAGTTATAGAGACGCATAACAAAACCAGTAAGAAAAGGCAAAAGTCGGGCGGAGCCGACTATATAATACCCTACACCACCTTGTGTACGTAGTACTTTTTATATGTAGAACTTATTTCGAAATTCAGTCAGACTTTAATTTGGATACCTATTGAAAAATCTCAAATAGAACCTTGTAAGATTTTCCTACGATAGCACAAGAAATTTGGAATTCCGCATCCTTTAAAGGCCATATCGGATAAATGATGATATGGGAGTTATATCGAAACCTGTGCCAATTCTGATGACAAATACTGGGACGTCAAATAGAACATCTCACGCCCTAGATTGTAGAGATGTGACCAAAATTGTGATTTTTACTGCCTTAAAAGTCCATATCGGATGAAATATATACATTGGAGCTATATTTAAATCTGGAAAGATTATAATGAAATTTTGCGCACGTATTGGAACATCAAGTAAAACTTCTCATGCAAAATCGGGCGAAAATTGTGGTTTCTACAGGCTAAAGTCATTTCGAATGAAAGATATATCTGAAACTTATATCTAATTCTAAGCCGAATTTTATGAAATTTTGCAAACATATGAAGACGTCAAATAAGCATCCCATGTCAAATTTAGTAAAGATCGGACCAAAATTGTTGCCCATGCAGCCTTTAGACTCTATAACGGATAAAATCGACATATGGGTGCTATATCTAAATCTGAACCGATTTTTATGAAATTTTGCAGTCATATTGAGACTTCGAAGAAAACATTTCCTGCAAAGCTTTCGTAAAGATCGGACCAAAATTGTGGCTGCTATAGCTATAAAATTCAATATCGGATGAAAGTTAAAAATGGGAGATATATCTAAATCTGAACCGATTTTAACAAAATTTTTCACACATATGGGGACGTCAAATAAAGCACCTCATGTCAAATTTGGTAAAGATCGGACCAAAATTGTGAATGCTACAACCTAAAAACTCCATATCGGATGAAAGATATATATGGGAACTATATCTATATCTGAACCGATTTTTATGAAATTTTCCAAACATATGGGCACTTTAAATAAAGCACCTCTTGCCAAATTTTGTGAAGATTGTGGCTTCTACAGCCTTAAAAGGGCATATCGGATGAAAGATATATATGGGAGCTATATCTAAATATGAACCGATTTTGTTCAAAATCAATAGCGTTTGTCCTTGGGCTAATAAAGAGACTTGTGCAAAATTTCATGACAATCGGGCAATAAACGCGACCTGTAACTTGATCACAAGAATACATGGACAGACAGACGGATTGACGGACATAGGACTAAATTGAATCAGGAAGTGATTCTAAGCCGATCGGTATACTTAACAATGGGTTTAGTTCTTCCCCCTCTTTGCGTTGCAAACAAATGCACAAAGTTATAATACCCTGAGCCACAGTGGTGGTGTAGGGTATAAAAATCGGATAAAAATAGCGGCTTGATAGGGGCTCAAGAAGTCAAATCGGGCGTTCGGTTTATATGGCAGCTATATCATGTTCTTAACCGATATGGACCGTACTTGGCACAGTTTTTAAGTCATAACACAACACTATGTACAAAATTTCGGCCGAAGCGAACGAAAATTGAGGCTTCCGAGGGCCCAAGAAGTCACACTGGAAGATCGGTTTATATGGGAGCTATATCAGGTTATAGACCGATTCAGACCATTCTTGGCTCAGTTATTGGAAGTGTTGACAATGTGCAAAATTTCAGCAAAATCGGAAAAAAAATTGCGGCTTCCAGAGACTCAAGAAGTCAAATCGGGAGATCGGTTTATATGGGAGCTATATCAGGTTATGGATCGATTCGGATCGTACATGACTCAGTTATTAGAAGTCATAACAGAACACTATGTTCGAAATTTCAGCCAAATCGGATGAAAATTTAGGCTTCCAGAGGCTCAAGAAGTCAAATCGGAAGATCGGTTTATATGGAAGCTATATCAGGTTCTTGACCTACTCTGACCGTACTTACTACATTTGTTGGAAACCATGAGTGCAGCCCGATTCAAGTTTTTTAAGCTCAATGACATCTCTTTGGAGAGAAGTTTTACATGGCAAAGTACCTCACAAATGTTGCCAGCATTAGAAGGGGAAAACCACCGTTGAAAATTTTTCTGATTGTTTCGCCAGGATTCCAACCCAGGCGTTCATTGTCATAGGCGGATATGCTAAAATCAATATTAAGTATCTGTCCAAAATTTCAAGTGGCTATCTTTACGCGTTCGACCGTTATTGTTATTTCGACAGACGGACGGACGGACATGGCTAGTTCGACTCAGAATATCGAGAAGATCAAGATATATACGTTATGGTGTCCTAGATCAATATTTCGAGGTGTTACAAACGGAATGACTAGATTTCATACCCCTATTCTATGGTGGTGGGTATTAAAAAAAAAATTGCCGTCAGGATTCGAACTCCGTATATACAAGTATATAGGATATATACTTTTTATACGCTCTTCCATAGCATGCAAACTGCAAACTTGCCCATGAACATTCCATTAAGGAACTGCAGCAAACTTTCCACAAATCAATGAGTGCTGTCCGAATCAATGATAAGTGACCTCCTTTCAATAGCCGAGTCCGAACGGCGTGCCACAGGGTGACACCTCTTAAGGGAGAAGTTTTCACATGGCAAAGTACCTCACAAATGTCGCCAGCATTAGTAGGGGATAACCACCGCTGAAAAATTTTTCTGATGTTGCTGCCAGGATTCGTACCCAGGCGTTCAGCGTCATAGGCGGACATGCTAACCTCTGTGCTACGGTGGCCTCAATAGCATGAGGGTATACCAATTTCGTCATTCCGTTTGTAAAACAAGGAAATATTGGTCTGGGACCCAACAACGTCTATTTATTCTTGATCCTCTTGCCATTCTAAGTCGTTTAAGCCATGTCCGTCCATCTGTCCGTCTATCTGTCTGTCGAAAGCACGCGAACTTTCGAAGAAATAAAGCCAGGCGCTAGATATTTTGCGCTAATACTTCCTTTTAGGGCAGTTCACTTGGAATTGTATAAAGGTTATATAGGTCTATGTTTTGTTTAATGTAGCTGTCATATAAAAAGATCTCGGATCTTGACTTCTTAAGCCTCTAAAGGGCGCAATTTTTATCCAATTTGGCATAAATTATGCAACTGATGCGATTTAAGGTTTTGGGCCCATATTTCTTCTAATTCCCAACAATTGGACTCAGTATGGTTCAAATCGGTTCACAACCTGATATAGCCGCCATATAAACCGATGTAGGATCTTAAATTCTTTGTTTTGATTCCCAACAACAGTGGTCAGTATGGTCCAAATCGGTTCATAACCTGATATAGCTGAAATATAAACCTCTCTCAGATCTGTACTTTTTGCGCCACTAGAAGTAAGAATTTTTTACCCCATTTTGATGAAATTTTGAATGAGGTGTTGTGCTTCGATTTCCAATAACTGTACCAAATATGGTCCATAACCTGATATAGCCACCATATAAACCGATCATGGACCTTGACTTCATGAGCCCCTGGAGGCCTCAATTCTTACCCGATAAATCTGAAATTTTGCATAAAATGTGTTGTTTTGATTCCTAACAACTGTGTTCAGTATGGTCCAAATCAGTTGATAATCTGATATAGCTGCCACATTAACCGATCTTGGGTCGGGACTTCTTGATCCCCCATAGAGAGCAATTCTTATTCGATTTGGCTGAAATTTTGCACAAGATGTTTTATTTTGATTTCCAACCACTGTGCCTAGTATGGTCCAAATCAGTTGATAATCTGATATAGCCGCCATATAAACTGATCATGGCTCTTGACTTTTTGAGCCTCTAGAGGGTGCATTTTGTTTTTGAAAATCAGACCACAAATGATTTGACAGCCCGAACATTTTTTCGAAAATTTGCACATGATCTGAACAACACCTTAGCTCTAACCACTTAAAATTTTAATGAATTATCTCTATCCAAACGGGCCTTAAATGACATATGACTGGGCAAGACCTAGGGGTCTCATTGTTATTCCAGAGAAGACAGAAATATGCCTGTTCACGAAGAAGACGAAGGTGGGACATTTTTACGCGCCACGTTTCCTTAATAAACGATTTCGATATGTGACAAGGTCCAATACTAAGGAGTGATCTTGGATCGGAAACTTAATTGGAAGTGTTACATTCAGGTCTAAAAAGGCTTACAGATGTTGGGTACTATGTAGACGGGCCATAGGCTCGTTATGGGGCCTGAAACTGAAGATAGTCCACTGGCTCTACAGAAGCGTGATTAGACCAATACTTACTTAGGTCGCAGTAGTTCAGAGAATATGTTGTCTTGGCATAGGCCGAGCAATGAGGACCACGCCCACTAGGGTACTGGAGACTATTCTAGATACCCGACCCATTGACATACAGATTAAATTTGAGGCAGCCATTAAGGCTACGAGAAGTAAGGCGATGAGAGAATGGATTGAGAATGGGAGCAGCTTATACCATCGCAGTATAATTGAGGCGACTAGCGGAAACCTGGAAGGAAGGGAAGAGGTATCCGATCGGGTACCTGAGACGACAGTTGAGGTCGAGTGCGAGGCATTGCTGCCAGCGGCACAGTCTTGGACTGACGAAACCCTAGTATTGCCTTCTGGAAGATCATGTTACACGTATGGATCAAAGCTAGGCAACAAAGAGGGCCTGGGTCTCTACATTGAGAGCCCAGGGACTGAGCTCTGTTTTAGACTGCCTGTACATAATACAGTCCTGCAGGCAGAGATCTGTGCGATCACGGAATGCGTGAGGTGGTGTGGTACTAACGCGAGGATGTCGAGTGTGAACATTTTTACGGACAGTAAAATGGCCATAAGGGCAATATCTAGCAGGACGGTAAGGTCACTAACAATCTTGGAGTGTAAGAAGGAGATTAACGCCTTCTCTGAGGATGGCACAATTCGCATGGCTTGGGTGCCAGGCCATAACGGAGTAAGAGGGAATGAAAGGGCAGAGGATTTGGCAGTGAAGGCCATAGAACTGCCGTCGATGAATTTGGTTAACCCGAAGCCTTTCGGGTCGACGCAGACCGATTTAAGGGTTGTGGAACAGCGAAACGGTCGGTAGGACGGCGAAAATCCTATGGGATAATCCGGATCATGAGAGGACGAGGCTATTACTCAAAGGAAATAAAAAGGAGGAGGTCAGTATAGCTTTTGGTGTCATAACGGGACACATAGGACTACGTGCTCGCTGATGCAAAATCGGTGCGGCAAGTGTTAGCATGTGGGGAAGTTGATGAGACATTGGAGTATTTCCTATTTCATTGCCCGGCTTTCGCGGCTAACAGACTTAGGTGGGAACACAATACCAAACATGAACCAACTTAGGGGAGTGGTATGGAAAACAATTAAGGATTCTGTAAGTAGCACGGAATTCCTAACTTTTTCTTTTTCGAGGTTACTTTTTAGTTTTTACAGTGCACAACATGCCGATTACTGGCTCAGGTGTATGTCTATAGTGGCATGGGGCAGATTAGTATATGCACCCTTTTTTCAACCTAATCTAAGAGATAGGTTACTCTATCCGTTCTCAAATGGCATTTTTATACCCACCACCATAGGATGGGGGTAAACTAATCTTGTTTGTAACACCTCGAAATAATGAACTGGAGCCCCATGAAGTATATATAGCTCCCATATAAACCGATCTCCCGATTTGACTTCTTAAGCCACTGGAAGCCACAATTTTCGTCCGATTTGGCTGAAATTTTGCATATAGTGTTCTGTTATGACTTCCAACAACTGTGCCAAGTAATGTCCAAATCGGTTCGTAACCTGATATAGCTCCCATATAAACTAATCTAACGATTTGACTTCTTGAGCCCATGGAAGCCGCAATTTTTATCCGAAATTTGGCTAAAATTTTGCACATAGTGATTTCCAACAACTGTGCGCAGTACCGTCCACATCGGTCTATAACCTGATATAGCTCCCATAGAAACCGATTTCCCGATTTGACTTCTTCAGCCCTTACAAGCAGCAATTTTTTCCGATTTGGCTGAAATTTTGTGCATAGTGTTCTGTTATGATTCTCAACAACTGCGTATAGTACGGTCCAAATCGATATAAAGGGTGATTTTTTTGAGGTTAGGATTTTCATGCATTAGTATTTGACAGATCACGTGGGATTTCAGACATGGTGTCAAAGAGAAAGATGCTCAGTATGCTTTGACACTTCATCATGAATAGACTTACTAACGAGCAACGCTTGCAAATCATTGAATTTTATTACCAAAATCAGTGTTCGGTTCGAAATGTGTTCATTCATGTGTTCAGCGATGAGGCTCATTTCTGGTTGAATGACTACGTAAATAAGCAAAATTGCCGCATTTGGAGTGAAGAGCAACCAGTAGCCGTTCAAGAACTGCCCATGCATCCCGAAAAATGCACTGTTTGGTGTGGTTTGTACGCTGGTGGAATCATTGGACCGTATTTTTCAAAGATGCTGTTGGACGCAACGTTACGGTGAATGAACACATTTCGAACCGAACACTGATTTTGGTAATAAAATTCAATGATTTGCAAGCGTTGCTCGTTAGTAAGTCTATTCATGATGAAATGTCAAAGCATACTGAGCATCTTTCTCTTTGACACCATGTCTGAAATCCCACGTGATCTGTCAAATACTAATGCATGAAAATCCTAACCTCAAAAAAATCACCCTTTATAACCAAATATAGCTCCCACATTTTAGCAGAATCCATGGTGGTGGGTTCCCAAAAATCGGCACATCCGAATTTAGTACGCTTTTACTTGTTCTTACCAGTTCTATTCGATTCTATTCCACTGTGATGTTAACTATTTTCAATCTCCAACGATCGACATCAATAAGAGGTATCTGCCCAAAATTTCAAGTGGCTAGTTTAAATTCTTTTGCACGCTATCGTGGTTTTTATAGATGGACTGACGGACATGGCTAGATCGACATCGAATGTTGATCTAGCCAGGTTAAGTACAAAGATGGTTTATATCTTGATATAGCCCCCATATAGACAGATTTCCCGATTTCCCGGCTCATAAAAGCCGCATTTATAGCTCGATTTCGTAGAAAATAAGCACAATGACTTGTATAAGGTCCCCCGATATTTGTATCAAATATAGTATAGATTGATCTTTCTTTGTATGTAGCTGCCATATATACCAATCTCCCGATTTAAAGTCTTAGGCCTATAAAAACCGCATTTATTAGCCGATTTGAAATTTTGCACAATGGGTTTTGTTAAGATCACCAACATTCGTGCCCAATTTGTTCAAAATCGGTGTATATCTAAATGTTGTCCTCATATGGACCGATACCCAGATTTAAGGTCTTAGGCCCATAAAAACCGCATTTATTTCCCGATTTTGATAAAATTTGACACAGTGAGCTGTGTTTTAACGCCCGCGACGAATATGGTTTAGATCGGACCATTTTTAGGTATATCCCCCATATGGACCGATAACTCGGTTGAAAGTCTTTCTCCCACCACAGGACTATTTATTACCCGAATTTTCTGAAACATCTTCCCCGAATATCACGCAGATAGGATCATATTTCGATATAACTAAGGCACCAAAATCTCTACAAATATTAAGTTAGATAAGGTTGAAAAGAAGGTGCAGATGTTAATCCACCCCATGCCACTATAGACTTATTCCTTAGCCAGTAATCGGCTTGTCATGCGCTCTAAATAAAAAAAAATACCTCGAAAAAGAAAATTTTAAATACGATAACAAAATAATTTTTTTGGCTTATGAGTGTACATGAAAACTCATATTAAAAACAAGTAAAAGCGTGCTAACTTCGGCCGGGCCAAATCTTATATACCCTCCACCTTGGATCGCATTTGCCGAGTTCTTTTCCCGACATCTCTTTTAGGCAAAAAAAATGATATAAGAAAAGATTTGCTCTGCCATTAGAGAGATTTCAAGATATAGTCCAGTTTGGACCACAATTAATTTATATGTTGGAGACCTGTGTAAAATGTCAGCCAATTCGAATAAGAATTGCGCCCTTTAGGGGCTCAAGAAGTAAAATAGAGAGATCGATTTATATGGGAGCTGTATCGGGCTATAGACCGATTCAGACCATAATAAACACGTATGTTGATGGTCATGAGAGAATCCGTCGTACAAAATTTCAGGCAAATCGGATAACAATTGCGACCTCTAAAGGCTCAAGAAGTCAAGATCCCAAATCGGTTTATATGGCAGCTATATCAGGTTGTGAACCGACTTGTACCTTATTTGACATAGTTGTTGAAAGTAACAATAAAAAACGTCTTGCAAAATTTCAGCCAAATCGGATAGGAATTGCGCCCTCTAGAAGCTCAAGATGTCAAGTCCCCAGATCTGTTTATATGACAGCTATATCAGGTTATGAACCGATTTAAACCATACTTGGCACAGTTGTTGGATATGATAACAAAATACTACGTGCCAAAATTCATTCAAATTGGATAAGAATTGCGCACTCCAGAGGTTCAAGAAGTCAAGAACCAAGATCGGTTTATATGGCAGCTATATCAGGTTATAAACCGATTTGAACCATACTTGGCACAGTTGTTGGATATCATAACAAAACACGTCGTGCAAAATTTCATTCCAATCGGATAAGAATTGCGCACTCTAGAGGCTCAAGAAGTCAAGACCCAAGATCGATTTATATGGCAGCTATATCAGGTTATAAACCGATGTGAACCATACTTGGCACAGTTATTGGATATCATAACAAAACACGTCGTGCAAAATTTCATCCCAATCGGATAAGAATTGCGCACTCTAGAGGCTCAAGAAGTCAAGACCCAAGATCGGTTTATATGACAGCTATATCAGGTTATAAACCGATTTGAACCATACTTGGCACAGTTGTTGGATATCATAACAAAACACGTCGTGCAAAATTTCATCCCAATCGGATAAGAATTGCACACTCTAGAGGCTCAAGAAGTCAAGACCCAAGATCGGTTTATATGGCAGCTATATCAAAACATGAACCGATATGGCCCATTTACAATACCACCCGACCTACTAATAAGAAGTATTTGTGCAAAATTTCAAGCGGCTAGCTTTACTCCTTCGGAAGTTAGCGTGCTTTCGACAGACAGACGGACGGACGGACATGGCTAGATCGACATAAAATTTCACGACGATCAAGAATATACATACTTTATGGGGTCTCAGACGAATATTTCGAGTAGTTACAATCAGAATGACGAAATTAGTATACCCCCCATCTTATGATGGAGGGTATAAAAATATAAGCCATTATATTTTTATACCCTCCACCATTGGATGGGGGGTATACTAATTTCGTCATTCTGTTTGTAACTACTCGAAATATTCGTCTGAGACTCCATAAAGTATATATATTATTGATCGTCGTGAAATTTTATCTCGATCTAGCCATGTCCGTCCATCTGTCCGTGCATTTGTTTGTAACACCCAGAAGGAAGAGAGATAGACCCGATCGACACAGAATCACTTTCTATTTCAATTTAGCTACGTCCGTCTGTCTGTCTATCTGTCTGTCCGAATGGCTTGGCGCAGTGCAACACCTCTTTGAAAAGAAGGCATAATACCTTACAAATATCGCCAGCATTACGAGGGGATAACCACAACTGAAAATTTTTTTCTGATGTTCTCGCCAGGATTCGAATCCAGGCGTTCAGCGTCACAGTCGGACTAGCTAAGCTCTGCGCTACGATGGCCTCTTTGACGGAGCAGCCGAAATTAATGCTTTGTTTTTATACCCACCACCGTAGGATAGGGGGTACATTCATTTAGTCATTCCGTTTGCAACACATCGAAATATCAATTTCCGACCCTAGAAAGTATATATATTTCGAATCTTCGTAAAATTCTAAGACGATTTAACGATGTCCGTGTGTCTGTCCGTCCGTCTGTTGTAATCACTCATGAGCCTTCAAAAATTGAGATATTAAGCTGAAATTTGGCACAGATGCGTCTTTTTGATGCATGCTGGCTATTGTAAGCCTCCGGACATCTGACCTGAATATGGTTCAGATCGGACAATATTTAGATATAGCTGCCATATATTGTAGACCGATCTGCCGAAAAAGGGTCAGACGCCCATAAAAGCTTTATTTCTAACCGATTTCGCTGAAATTTAAAAGAGTGGGTTATTTTAAGCCTTCTGACACTCGACCTAAATATGGTACAGATCGGACTATATTTAGATATAGCTGCCATATAGACCGATCTGCTGAAAAAGGGTCTGAAGCCCATAAAAGCTTTATTTTCTAACCGATTTCGCTGAAATTTGAAACTTTGAGTAGTTTTACGCCTCCTAATATAGGACCCAAATGTGGTTCCGATCGGACTATATTTAGATATAGCTGCTATATAGACCGATCTGCCGATAAAGGGTCCAATACCCATAAATGCTTTATTTATTACCCGATTTCGATGAAATTTGAAACAGTGGGTAATTTTAAGCCTCCCGATATCTGATCTAAATATGGATCAAATCGAACTAGATATAGCTGCCATATAGACCGATCTCCTGATAAAGGGTCTAAAGCCCATAAAAGCCTTATTTTTTAACCGATTTCGCTGCAATTTGAAACGGTGGGTTATTTTAAGCCACCCGACATCTGACCTCAAATCGGACTATATTTAGGTATAGCTGCCATATAGACCGATCTCCTGATAAAGGGTCTAAAGCCCATAAAAGCTTTATTTTTTAACCGATTTCGCTTAAATTTTAAACTTTGAGTAGTTTTACGCCTCCTAATATAGGACCCAAATGTGGTTCCTATCGGACTATATTTAGATATAGCTGCTATATAGACCGATCTGCCGATAAAGGGCCTGAAGCCCATAAAAGCTTTATTTATTACCAGATTTTGTTGAAATTTGAAATAAAAAATTAAACAGTGACTTATATTGGGTTGCCCAAAAAGTAATTGCGAATTTTTTAAAAGAAAGTTAATGCATTTTTAATAAAACTTTGAATGAACTTTAATCAAATATACTTTTTTTTCTAAAGCAAGCTAAAAGTAACAGCTGATAACTGACAGAAGAAAGAATGCAATTACAGAGTCATAAGCTGTGAACAAATTTTTCAACGCCGACTATATGAAAAATCCGCAATTACTTTTTGGGCAATCCAATACTTAATAGACCACACAATATCCGTGTCGAATTTGGGTGCATAAGTTATCCAATTTTCACCGGATTGTGACGAAAAGGGGTTTTCACATATATAACCGAGGTGGTGGGTACCCAAAGTTCGGCCCGGCCGCACTTAAGGCCTTTTTACTTGTTTTTTTGCATATCTGGTGTATATGAAAATAATTACGATAAGCGGACATATGTATGTACATGGGCTAAGGGAAAAGAAACGGAATACTTTTTAAATTCAAACCACAAGTTTGATAAAACTTTATGCGCTTTCGTGGGTATGTTTTTCCCCCCAGGCAAACGAGATAATATAGTAATACCATATAAAATATTCTCAAGTTGAGCTTAAGTTTAGTTTGCAACGAAACCAACATGAGAGCAGTTTGGCTTACCCTATTATTGGCAGCTGTGGTGGCACCAAATTTAACAACTGGAGCACCATTGACGAAGTGGTTTAAAACCGACAACAATACCTATTACATTGAACCGGATCAAAAGGTGCGTTAGTTATTGGAATGCTTATGGTGAAAATTTAGAATAAGTCGCAAGTATTTACAAGTAAGAACGTCCGGGTCAAATATTGGGAACCCACCACTATGGATTCTGCTAAAAATATATTCAAAATAAAATTAGTTAAAGGGCATAATTTTATTCTACATACCAAACTTTTTTCAAACTACTAAAAATTAAATCTTCTAGGAACCGGGATAATCAAGAGATCAGTTTATATGGGAGCTATATCAGGTTATAGACCGATTTAGACCATACTTGGAACGACTGTTGGAAGTCATACCAAAACGACATATGCAAAATTTCAACCAAATTAGATAAGAATTGCGCCCTCTAGAAGCTCAAGAAATCAAAACCGAAGATCGGTTAATATGGCAGCTATATCAAAACATAGACCGACATGGACCCATTTACACTAATAGGACCTACTCTAATAGGAATTTTTGTTTCAAAATTGCATGCACCTAGCTTTACGGACGGACGGACGGACATGGCTAGATCGACTTAAAATGTCATGAAGATCAAGAATATATATACTTTATGGGGTTTTAGACGCCTCCCCATTCCCATCCTACAGTGGAGAGTATAAAAATGATATCTTATTTCATATCTCTCCTTAGTTCTCTTGGCAACAATCCTATGCTGAATGCAAATCCAAAAATCTCAATCTTGTGACCTTGAAGCACTTCAATGGCGATGAACTTTTGAATGAATATCTAAAGCAAACTTTTGGTAAGTTAAGAAGGAAATACACGCTGGGTAAATACCGGAAAAGATAACCTAAATTTCTCTTTCATCTCAAAGCAGATCCCGTTCCTGAGTTTTGGCTACGTTCCAATTTGGATTTGGACCTTAACAACATTTTGCCCTCATTAACTGAAGATTTTTTCAAAATCAAAATGGAAGATGCTGAAATAACTGATGTTCTCGCTGCTGATAATCCCGACAATTGTGTTTTGACTAAGGATGGATCGAGCAAGGCCTGTGAGATACTGCACGGCTTTATCTGTAAGGCCCACAATAATGGCAATGGTGCTCAAAATATTCAAAATATTATTTTGAAATTTTCATAATTTAATGCAAAGAATTTCCATGAAAATATTTTTAATTGGTGCTCATTAAAAACAAAAACTTGCTGCACAAAAAGTTTGCTTTGAAGTTAGGGTCTTAAATAAGACAAGTAAAAGTGTGATAAATTCGGCCGGGCCTAGTCTTGAGAACCCACCACCATGGATTCTGCTAAAATATGGGAGCTATGTCTGGTTATAGACCAATTTGGTCCGTACTTGGCACAGTTGTTGGAAGTCATAACCGAACACCGCATGCAAAATTTAGGCAAATGGGACAAAATTGTAGCTTCCAGGGGCTCAAGAAGTCAAATTGGGAGATTGGTTTATATGGGACTTATATGAGGTTCTTGACCGATTTGGCACAGTTATTCAAAGTCATAACAGAACACTATATGCCAAATTTCAGCCAAATCGGATAAAAATCGCGGTTTGTAAGGGCTCAAGAAGACAAGTCGGGAGATCGGTTTATAAGGGAGCTATATGAGGTTACAGTTGTTGGAAGACATAACGGAACACCATGTGCAAATTTCCAGGGGCTCAAGGAGTCAAATCGAGAGATCGGTTAAAATGAGACCTATATCAGGTTAAAGACCGATTTGGATCGTACTGGACACAGTTGTTCAAAGCCATAACAAAACACTTTATGCCAAATTTCAGCCAAATCGTATAAAAATCGCTGCTTGTAAGGCTCAAAAAAAGTCAAATTGGGAGATCGGTTTATATAGACCTGTATGCTCTTGACCGATTTAGTCCGTACTTGATACAGTTTTTGAAAGTCATAACAGAACCCTATATGGTAAAATTTCAGCCAAATCGGATAAAAATCGCGGCTTGTAAGGGCTGAAGAAGTCAAATCGGGAGATCGGTTTATATGGGAGCTATATCAGGTTAAAGACCGATTTAGACCGTACTTGATACATTTGTTAGAAATCATGACAAAATACTACATGCAAAAATTCCGACTTCCAGGGGCTTAAGAAATCAAATCGGGAGATCAGTTTTATATGGAAGCCATATTCAAATCAGAACCGATATGGCCCATTTGCAATCCATATCGGATTGTAGCAAGTGCTATGAATGCATCCAGAATAAGTCACAGTTTGTGCGGTTTATGGGCTGGTGGCATCATTGGACCGTACTCCTTTAAATATGCTAACTGGGTAAGATGCTGACTGAGGAGGAATATGAATCCATCTGATATGCAGGTGATGTTATTAAGAGCGATTTTTTAAGAGCTATAGGAAAGTTTTTCAAAAAAACACATTAAATTCAGAAAAATGCATGAAATCTTTATTGGAATCGATAGTACGATCCCTGTCGGTCCATTCGCTTAGTCCAATTTTGGCATACTCTTTCCAACATTTCGGCCGGTATCTCACGAATAAGTGTTTCAATGTTGTCTTCCAATGCGCCAATTGAAGCGGGCTTGTCTGTAAGCGTCTAAAAGCGTTAAATCGCACGCCATATGCGGCCAATTGACCGGTCCCGAAATATTGTTCACCGAACTCGCCTCTCAATAAGTCGATTGTTACGCGTTCCGTCTTGTTTAAACCATATGTCATGCAACTGAAGCTCTTGTATTTTGGGCAAAAAAAAAGTTGGAAATCATCCCACGATAGCTCTCTCCATTCGCAGTTACGTTACGATTGGCATCATCTTTGCAGAAGTACGGTCCAATGATCCCACCAGCCCATAAACCGCACCAAACTAAGACTTTTATTAGATGCATTGGTAGCTCTTGCAATCCTTCTGACTGATCTTCAATCCAAAATATACAATTCTCCTTATTTACTCACCCATTGAGTCACAAATGAGCTTCATCGCTAAACACAAGAAACGCGCCATGAACTTTCTTAACAGAGAACGCATTTTGATAATAAAATTCAATAATTTGCAAGCATTGTTCTTTTGTAAGGCGATTCTTGGTTAAATTATAGACCAAACAGAAGATGTTTGACAGTGAATCAAAACACAAAACGTGTGTGAGCTGTTTAAACCAGTGTTCCCGAAAAGATAATGGCTAAAAAATCATCCTTTAATACCTCTAATTGGTTACGATCCGAATCAGCCATGTAAAATGCCGAAAGGACTAGACCTAGTTAACCCACAGAAAAGCTTCTACCTGGAAAAAGAAAGTGGTCCATTTTGACGCGTAACAATAGAACGATTTCGACATCTGACACTCACAGATGTTGATCACGACGTGCTGTAGGCTTTAAATGGGGCCCAATTCCGAGGATAATCAACCGCCTATACCGGAGCGAGATTAGACCAATACTTACTTAGCCTCAGTAGTTTGGTGAACTGCAATGGAGAAAAAGAGCAACGTAAGAGTTCAGAGAACATGTTGCCTTGACACAGGCGGAGCTATAAGGACCACTCCCACTAGGGCACTGAAGACTATTCTAGATATCCAACCCATCGATACACAGACTAATTGTGAGACAGCCACTGCGGCTATGAGAATAAGGCGGTATACAGTGGGATAGAAACAAAAAAAAAAACTAGTAAAAACCAATTAAAAACTTGCTAAGTTCGGCCGTGCCGAACTTTGGATACCCACCACCAAGGATAAATTAACCATCCTCTTTTGTAACAACTCCACTACCATATCCATAATAATATGTAAATTGGGGCTGGTATGGATAATATTTCATTTAGGTACCCGCGAACTCTTATACGAGTCACAGTTTCAGCGAGGTAGGCCATCAAATCCGCTTTTTATGAGATTAAGATCCTAAATTGGAAGATCGGTCTATATGGCAGCTATATCTAAATACAGTCTGATCTGGACCATATTCTTGCCGGATGGCAGGATGCTTAATACAAGTCACTGTGTCAAATTCCATCGAAATCAGGTAATGAATGCACCTTTTATGGGCTTAAGAACCTTAATCGGCAGATCGGTCTATATGGCAGCTATATCTGAATAAAGACCCACCTGAACCATATTTGGGTCGTATATCGGGAAGCTTTCATCAACCCACCTTTTTTAATTTTCAGCGAAATCGGATAGTAATTGGTGCTTTCATGGGCTTAAAACCCTAAATCATCAGATCGGACTATGTGACAGCTATATCTAAACACAGCCCGATCTGAACCATATTTGAGTCGTATGTCGGGAGGCTTAAAATAACTCACTGTTTCCAATTTCATCGAAATCAGATAAAAAAAGTGCCCGTTACGGACTCAAGACCCTAAACCGGCATATCGGTCTATATGACAGCTATATGTAAATATGGTCCGATGTGGACCATATTCGGTTCGAATATCGGGGCCCCTAGTATAACTTCCTGTTTTAAATTTCAGCAAAATCGAAAAAAATTATGCTTTTGCGGGCTTATGACCCTAAATCGTCAGATCGGTCTATATGGCAACTATATCTATATATAGTCCGATTTGGCCCAATCAAGAACTTAACCTGCGTAAAGAAGAAATACGAGTCTACTCAATATCTCAATTTTTAAAGACTGCAGAGTAATTACAACTGACGGACAGACACACAGGCATCGTTTAATCGTCTTAGAATTTTACGACGATCAGAAATATATATTCTTTGTGGGGCTGGAAGTGGATATTTCGATGAGTTGCCAACGGATTGACTAAATGAATATACCCCCCTGCCCTATGGTGGTTGGTTTAAAAACATGCCATTTGAGAACGGATAATGATAACTCTTCTAAATCTGTAAGCTGAAGTGTCATTGAGATCATGTGCAAAATTTCAAGGCCCTAGGTGGTCTAAGCGCATCTTGACAGAACCCCTAAAGTTGGTCACCTCTACATTTACAAAAAATTTTTGGGTTACTAAATCTTCATATGTGGTCCGATTTTCAAAATCCTTTTTTTGCTGGATAGTGTTCAAAAATCCCTACTGGATAGGGTTTTTTGAGCACTATCCAGATTAAAAAGGATTTTCGAACCGCATATGAAGAAATGGCAACCCAAGTAATTTTTATACCCTCCACCATAGCATGGGGGTATACTAATTTCGTCATTCTGTTTGCAACTCCTCGAAATATTCGTCTGTCCATCCGTCCGTCTGTCGAAAGCTCGCAAACTTTCAAAGGAGTAAAGCTAGCCGCTTGAAATTTTGCACAAATATCTCTTATTATTATAGGTCGGTTGATTTCATATAGCTGTCATATATACCGATCTGGGGTCTTGACTTCTTCAGCCTCTAGGAGGTCGGAATTGCTATTCAATTTGACTGAAAATTTGCACGAGGTATTTCGATTGAAATGGTTGAAATCGGTCCATATCCTGATATAGCTGTCAAGTAAACCGATCTGGGGTCTTGACTTCTTGGGCCTATAGAGCTCGCAATTCCTATCCGATTTGACTGAAATTTCGCACAAGGTATTTCGATATGACTTTCAACAACTGTGCTAAGTATGGTTGAAATCGGTCTATATCCTGATATAGCTGTCATATAAACCGATCTGGGGTCTTGACTTCTTGGGCCTCTAGAGCTCGCAATTCCTATCCGATTTGGCTGAAATTTTGCACGAAGTATTTCGATATGACTTTCAACTACTGTGCTAAGTATGGTCTAAATCGGTCCATATCCTGATATAGCTGTCATATAAACCGATCTGGGGTCTTGACTTCTTTAGCCACTAGAGGGCGCAATTCTTATCCGATTTGGCTGAAATTTTACATGACGTGTTTTAATATGACTTCTAACAACTGTGCCAAATGTGGTTCAAATAGGTTCATAACCTGATATAGCTGTGACACAAACCGATTTGGGATTTTGATTTCTTGAGCCTCTAGAGGACGCAATTATTATACGATTTCGCTGTACAACTGCTACTTCCATGACCATAAACATACGTGTCAAATGTGGTCTGAATCGGTCTAAAGCCTGATACAGCTCTCCCTATTTTGCTTCTTGAGCCCCTAAAGGGCGCAATTCTTATTCGATTTGGCAGAAATTTTACACAATGACTTCTACTGTGGTCTCCAACATTCAATTCAATTATGGTCCGAATCGGACAGTAACTCGAAATAGCTCCAATAGCATAGCAATTCTTTTCTTTTATCCTTTGTTTGCCTAAAAAGAGATACTGGGAAAAAAAACTCGGCAAATGCGATCCAGGGTGGTGGGTATATAAGATTCGGCCCGGCCGAACTTAGCACGCTTTTACTTGTTCGAAATGCCGTGGTGACTTACTTCAGGTTTCTGCCAAGGCTCCTAGGGTCTTGAAATTTTGCACATGAACTCACTTATCATTTAGAAGAAAAAAATCCTATGGAAAGTCATTACAAGTGCCTTATACCTTAATATTTTATGACATTCAACATCAGATCATGGTAGTCCTCTTCTCCCTCTCCTGTATTAGGCTTGCACATATTAAATTTAGCCTTATCCAGGTATACACCCAAGGCAAGGTTGTAATACATATAAATGAAGCATAAACACAAGCCACTACTGTTCATTCAAACACACCTGGTATGTTTCACCCATGGAACAAACAGTCAGCCCTCACCAGCATACATCAGAAATCCATCAAAGGCACTCCAAAGAATCGAGGAGAAAAAATAATGGTTGTCGTACACATGTACCTACAAACTAGCTGCCTGTACCTCTAACTATAAGTCCGTCCGCTTGTCTGTCTGTCTGTCTACATGTCAAGCTATCCAACCCAGCAATGGTCGTGGTAAAGAATGAATGAATGATTGACAAGGTGCTAAAATAGGGCATAATTGCGACATCACTTTGAGCTCCAAAGTCTTTGGCGCATTTCTTTTCATGGCCGGCTGTAAAGTGTTGTTACCTGGAAAAGAGTTCGCAATTCCAAGAGTACTGAAACACAGTCATGGCTGCCATGTTACGTGTTGCAATGTCCAATCTCAGTTGAGGTGGTAGTAGTCACATCACGCACTTGGATTTACACTTGGATTTGGGACCACCACATCACATAGGGGGATCATAACGTACCACTGTCCAGTGGTTTTCAATCACCCATAGGTACGAGTATAACGAAATGAATGACTGCTATGCTTTGCAATGCCTTTTTGCTCACAACAAGAAAAAATTAGTCTACATTCTTTTTTTGCAGTTACCACCTAAAGAGGCATAACTTCTTCCTTCTCCCTAGACGGCTTTAGATATAGAGGACTAATCCTTTGGCAAGTGAAGTTCAAGTGTATGGTCAAGACATTGATTGACAAAAATGTTGGTTAACTGCTGCAGAGTGGAAAACAACGCATGAAGATGCAAGTTTTTCCTAGAGTCGAGCTTAAAAGGTTTGATAACCTTAAGTAGGCATTTCTATAAAATGCCTTGCTATCGAATTAACGACACCTTTGGAACACACAAAAAAGCGAACAGGAATTTAAAATTGTAAGTAATTTTGCAAAGTCTATCAATAATCACTGGGTAAGTACGGAATTAAAGATTAAAGGGACTAAAATATTTATCCTCACAATTTCAAAAGCAAGGAATTTGCCGTTGAACATCATGTCACAACATCGATATAGCAATTCAAAGAACTCCCTCTCTCATTTTGTGAAGTGCAAGTCTATCGTTCTCAATTAAAAGAGGAATGTAGCCACAACTCACACCATTCAATGAGTTGTCCAAGACTCAAAGGCATTCGTTAACTAACAATTTAAGTAAAAATGGCATTAAATCTAGCCATTTCAAACTTTATAAAAGGGCTGACTTATAAGATCGCTTTACCAAAAGTTCCACGATTAAAAATCGTCCGCGTACATATTGGGCACGATTTAGGGATTTTTAGAGTGGATAGATGAACTATCAGAGTAATACACTTGTAAAAAATATCTGCTGATATAGCAAACACTTGGGTTGATCTGAAGCATATACGACACAGATGTCGAAAAGCCTAACATAAGTCACTGTGTCAAATTTCAGAGAAATCGGATTAATCGTTAAATCGAGAGATCGGTCTACATGGCAGCTATATCCAAATCTGCACCGATTTGGGTTAAGTTACAGAAAAATGTCGAAGAATCTAACACAACGCACTGTCCCAAATATCAGCGAAATCGGATAATAAATGCGACTTTTATGGTCCCAAAACCTAAAACCGAGAGATCGGCCTATATAGCAGCTATATCCAAATCTGGACCGATCTGTACCATATTGCAGAAGTATGTCAAGGGGCATAACTTAACTCACTGTCCCAAATTTCGGCGACATCGGAAAATAAATGGGCTTTTTATGGGCCCAAAAACTTAAATCGAGAGATCGGTCTATATGGCAGCTATATCCAAATCTGGACCGATCTGGGCCAAATTGAAGAAGAATGTCGAAGAGCCTAACACAACTCACTGTTCTAAATTTTGGCAAAATCTGACAATAAATGCGCCTTTTATGGGCCCAAAACCTAAAACCGAGAGATCGGTCTATATAGCAGCTATATCCAAATCTGGACCGATCTGTGCCATATTACAGGAGTATGTCAAGGGGCATAACTTAACTCACTGTCCCAAATTTCGGCGACATCGGACAACAAATGCGCCTTTTATGGGCCCAAAACCTAAAATCGAGAAATCGGTCTATATGGCAGCTATATCCAAATCTGAACCGATCAGAGTCAAATTGAAAAAAAATGTCAAAGGGCCTAATACAACTCACTGTCCCAAATTTCAGCAAAATCGGATAATAAATTCGCCTTTCATGGACCTAAAATCTTAAATCGAGAGATCGGTCTATATGGCAGCTATATCCAAATCTGGACCGATCTGGGCCAAATTGACGAAGAATGCCGAAGGGCCTAACACAACTCACTGTCCCAAATTTCAGCAAAATCGCATATTAAATGTGACTTTTACGGGCCTAAGACCCCAAATCGGAGGATCGGTCTATATGGCAGCTATATCCAAGTCTGGACCGATCTGAGCCAAATTGACGAAAGATGTCGAAGGGCCTAACACAACTCACTGTCTTAAATTTCAACAAAATCGGATAATAAATGTGGCTTTTATGGGCCTAAGACCCTAAATCGGCCGATCGGTCTATATGGGGGTTATATCAAGATATAGTCCGATATAGCCCATCTTCGAAGTTAACCTGCTTATGGACAAAAAAAGAACCTGTGCAAAATTTCAGCTCAATATCTCTATTTTTAAAGACTGTAGCGTGATTTCAACAGACAGACGGACGGACATGTCTAGATCGTCTTAGATTTTTACGCTGATCAAGAATATATATACTTTATAGGGTCGGAAATGGATATTTCGATGTGTTGCAAACGGAATGACAAAATGAATATACCCGCATCCTTCGGTGGTGGGTATAAAAAACAATTAACAGCGTGCTAAGTTCGGCCGGGCCGGGCCGAACCTTATATACCCTCCGCCATGGATCGCATCTGACGAGTTCTTTGCGCAGTATCTCTTTTTAGGCAAGTAAAGAATAATGAATAAGGACGGAGGAGGAGGTCAAGTAATAGTCCGATTCGGGGCTCAAGAAGTCAAATTGGGAGATCGGTTTATATGGAAGCTGTATCAAGCTATAGATCGATTCAGATCATATTGCACACGTATGTTGAAGGCCATTGGAGAAGCCGTTGTACAAAATTTATGCCAAATCGGATGAGAATTGCGCTCTCTAGAAGCTCAAGAAGTCAAGATCCCAGATCAGTTTATATGGCAGCTATATCAGGTTATGTACCGATTTGCGCCATACTTATCACAGTTTTTGGAAGTCATATTAAAACACCTCATGCTAAATTTTAACCAATAGTTAAGATCCAAATCGGTTTATATGGCACCTACAACAGATTATGGACCGATTTGGACCATATTTCGCCAAATTACAGCCAAATCAGATGAGAATTGCGCGTTCTATTGGCTTAAAAGTCACGGTTCAAGATCGGTTTACAACTATACCAGATTATGAACCGATTTGAACCTTTCTCAGCACAGTTGTTGAAAGTGATATCAAAATACTACATGCAAAATTTCAGTCAAATCGGACGAGAATTGCGCCCTCTAGAGGCTCAAGAAGTCAAGACTCAAGATCGGTTTATATAGCAGCTATATCAAAATATGGACCAATTTGGCCCATTTACAATTCCACGACGATCAAGAATATATATACTTTATGGGGTCTCAGACGCATATTTCGGGGTGTTACAAACAGAATGACGAAATTAGTATACCCCCTATGGTGGAACAATGGGAACAAAAACAAGTAAAAGCGTGCTAAGTTCGGCCGGGCTAATCTTATAGGCCGTTTATATGGTACATCATGATCGTACTCATCGTATGTTCGTGTTGATTACAGCTTTTGCGTTTCGTTTCATTGATTTTTTTTAGTTTTCCATACTTTTCTTCTCTTTTTATACCAACCACCATAGAATGTGGGTATACTAATCTAATCATTTCGTTTGTAACACCTCCAAATATTCGTCTAAGACCCCATAAAGTATATATATTCTTGATCGTCTCGACGTTTTGAGTCGATCTAGCCATATCCGTCCATCCGTCTGTCGAAATCACTATAGCGGTCGAACGCGTAAACCGTTCTACCGATTTGACTTCTTCAGCCCTTACAAGCCTCAATTTTTGTCTAATTAGGCTGAAATTGATTATGTGGTGTTCCGTTATGACTTCCAACCACTGTGTCTAGTGCGGTCCATATAGGTCTATAACTTGATATAGCTCTCATATAAACCGATCTCCCGATTTGACTTCTTGAGCACCTGGAAGCCACAACTTATATCCGATTTGGCCAAAATTTTGTTTGTTTGTTTGTTTGTTTATTGAGTGTAACACCAGCACAACAAGATTATATCTTATATGTTAATGTGCTGATTCGCAATAGAGTATATAAAATAATGATTATTCTTTTTAAAAGGATATTAACTAATCTTAACATTTTAAATTATAGTAGTAAATATTAAGGACATTTAAAGAAAAATAATTCGTAGTTCATTTAAAAAATTTAAATAGCTCATTTTTGAATGAAGTTGCATTGCTTATGCTCTGTATGTTGGGAGGTAGGTTGTTCCAGAGACGCGTACTATGTACAATGTACTGTCGTTCAGAGGTTTGTGTGGCAAATCGTGGTTGAATGAGTTTTAGGCCACGGTTGGATCTGGCGAATTTCAGATGTTTGTGTAGGTATTCAGGTTCTTTTGTGTAGATTACCTTGTGCAGAAGAAGTAGACATCTGACATTCAGTAAGTTTGAAAAAGTTAAGTTAAATATTTGGTATGTAAATTGTGATATACGAGCTTGTCGACTTTTGTTAAACACATATCTTGCAATATCATTGTAAGCAACATTAAGCTTTCTACTGGTGTCTGCATCACAATTCGCAAATATCTCGCATCCATATAACAGTGTGGGAATTAAATAACTTTTTGCAAGTAACATTCGGATGTGAAAAGGAGTTGACAAGCGAACAGTCCATAAATTTCGCAGCATCCCACGTACTTTGCCAACTGTTGCATTAATGTGATTTGTCCACGTTAGGGTTGAATTAAAAGTCAATCCTAAATTTGTGGCTACTTGTACAAGATTCACTACAGAGTTACCAATTTTCACAACGAGATCATCAGTTATTGTCACATTTCTTTTACTTATCAGAATCAGTTTGGTTTTGGATGGATTTAAACATAATGCATTATTAACAGCCCAACAATGTATTAAGTCTAAATCAATATTTATGTTAGACACACAGGTTTGGATATCTTTCAGTTTGCAGTATGTGTAAAGTTGGACATCGTCAGCATACATTTGGATTTTAGATGTTGCAGGCACATCAGGCAGATCATTTATATACATGGAAAATAAAAGAGGGCCAAGGATAGAACCTTGAGGTACTCCTTTAAGGACATTCAGAGAGTTAGACCAACTATTGTTATAAAAAACAGACTGCGATCTTTGCGTCAAATATGATGATATCAGCTTGCAAGACGTCTCGGAGAAATTAAATAATTTCATAAGTTTTAGGACAAGAATATTATGGTTTACAGTGTCAAAGGCCTTACTGTGATCCAAAAGAAGGAGAAAGGATATCATTCCGTTATCCATACTTTGACGAAGGTTTTCAATTACATCAATCAGAACAGTGGTACAACTTCTTTTCTTTCTAAATCCAGATTGCCAGTTAGATAACAAATTTTCAGATTTCAGAAAATGCTCAATTTGGTTAGCCATTATGCGTTCCAGTGCTTTAGATAGGTATGGTAAAATGGCGATGGGACGGTACTCATTTTTTGATTTGCGAATAGGTACAATTTTTGCATGTTTCCAATCAAGCGGAAAAGTGGATTTAGTTAGAACAGTGTTAAATATATATGTTAAATATGGCAGAATCTTTGGCACAATTATTTTAATAAATCGTGGATTTATTTCATCAGTTCCGATCGCATTAGATTTAATGGACAGAATGCTGTGTAGAACCTCAGTTTCATTTACACAGCGAAAGGAAAAAGGATTTTCAACAGCTACCATGCACATATTTTCATATATATTTTCAGTAGGATAGACAGTGTTTATTGAAACAAAATTCTCATTTAGTTCATTTATGTTCATGTTGGGTTCCAGCTGAGTATTGCGTTTTTCTCCAACGCCAATTTTTCGTATCTCATTCCATTTAGAGCGACTATTAACAGCATTCTGAAATTTATTATGAAAATACAATGTCTTTGCCTCAGTTATACACTTTCCAACAGCTCTTCTAGCATTTTTAAAATGTTCATGTAGTTGTGAGGTTCTAAAACGTTTCCAACGTCTATATGAAAAGTTTCTTTCATCAATCAAAGTTTTTATTCGCTGGTTAAACCAAGGTGGTTGTGAATACTTAATTGTTATTGTTTTCTCTGGAACACATCGATTGTATATTGAACAGATATGATTTTGAACAAATGATATTTGTTCATCCACAGAGTCAAAATGATAAATTGAGTCCCACGGTACTTCATCAGTAAGGTGATTCAGTAAATTGTAGTTTATTTTCTTAAAATCGCGGTAGGTAATTCTGTTGTCTTGATAGGTCATGACGTAGTTATATGTTAGAAACAGTAGGTCATGTTTAGAAAAACCAGGTGCAGCAAGTTGGTCATAAAACAAAACATTTGCAACATTGTTAACAAAAAATATATCCAGAATGCTGGATGAATGACTCGTAAAATGGGTGGGCACAGAAGTGTTAGTTGGTACTAAGCCCAACAGCTCCATCGAACTGGAAAAATGAGATTCAGACAATATATTGCTATTAAAGTCACCAGCTATAGCTATATTGTTGTAAGAAAACGAGATTGTTTCGATACAAGATAGGAGCATGTCATATGGTATATTGTTGTGGGGCCTGTAAACACAGCCAATCAGCATCTTCTCATTTGAATAACAGTTTATTTCTAGAAATAGGTATTCAATGCTGTCACCTTGTGATGACATACATTTAACAGTCGCATGTAGTCCAGATTTCAAAAATATAGCAACACCGCCACCATGACTTTGCCTATCGGCTCTAAATATGTTATATCCTGGTAAGGTATATATATTATCGCATATATCCGGGCGAAACCAAGTTTCAGATACACATATGGCATCTATAGCAGAATTCACAAAAGTATCTCGAAATTCATCCATTTTATTGTTCAAACTTTGTGCATTTATATGAACAATTGTAAGCCCAGGCATTTGGTTCTTAAAAATCTTCAGCATCAATTTGAGATTATCTCTGGAACCGCAAGAAGTGTCACTTGACATATGTAATACGCATAAGCAATGCTAACAGTATGAATAGTTGACTTAAGTGCTGAGCTGTATTAAGGAAATTCGATTTAAATAGAGGCAAAACATATATATGATAACATAGAAAAAGGCATAGTAAAGCGAATATATAGTAACATACAATTAAAATTATTATATTAAATTTAATATGACACCAAAATATTTCAGGACTCAATATGAGCAACTGGTCTTTCAGGTGTTTCACGAAAGAGATTGGTAAGTTGCTCTATGTTTTCAACAAGCGTAGGGGAATCAGATCCAGGCCGTCTTACATAAACAAGGCCACGAAGCGAAAAAACAGACTCCAGATGTTTTTGTCGTTTAAGCTTCAGTGCATTTTGAAAAATTTTGTAATTATGGTTTGTCAGGTTCTCATTTATATAGAACGGTTTATTAGAGTCAAAACCTGCATGACTCAATACCAGGTTTGAATTAATTGATTTTCTAAACCTCGCAATATTTTTTAAGACAAAGTTTTTGTCAAATGGCGTTGCTAAATGAACCATAATTACAGAGTCTGAAGAGTTATTCTGGTTACGAACGTTGTCCAGACGGTACATAGCTCTAATCGTTGGGATCGCTATGTTAATTGTGTCACAAATATTTGCAAAAATTTGGTACAGGTTCTCCCCATTTTCGGAAGGTATGCCATTTATTCTCAGATCGCAAGCCACTTGGTTGTTTTCAAATTTTTGCTGATTTGCTTTCAGTAATTGAATTTGATTTTTCATTTCAGTCATTGTATTTTCCATACCATCAATTTTGTCCACGACTGTTGTTACTTTGTCAACCCTTTCATTGAGTTTCACATATTTTTCATTTAATTTAGATATCTCGCACTTGATGTCGGCCATACTCTTATCTATGACAGCTAAGAGACGCGACTCAGTTTCAGATAAAAGAGATTTTAAAAGCTCTGTTTGCTTCTCAAATCTCTTATCGATTAACATAAGCATTCGGTGTGGAGAGTCATAATTTGAAAGCCGCGGAGTTTTGTTGACACTTTCCTCACTTATGCTCATCCCCTCTCTCATTCGTTTTGGCGCCAACAACAGAGACTCTCCAGGAGAAATATTGTTGTTGGATGAAGATATTATTTTCACTGATGGCACTTCAGACATGATGAGTTAACTTTAATGTTTCTCAGGGTTAATTGTTGTTGTTGTTGTTTTAGTTCTTCACTTTTTTCTAGTTTAGCACTTTGATATGTGGTTTTGTTTTGTTTTGAATTTGTATTTGAAGCCTGTGTTGTATTCTTTTTTGTAAATGACACGACGGTGATTTGCCAAGCAAACAGTATGAACAAAAATTAAACTTTGTCAGTTAAAAAACACTTTTAAACATTTGAAATAATTTATTTTTGAGGAGCGTTATAAAAACACGTCTGTACGCAAAGAGAGTTCTGTTCGTTTCTTGTAAATAGTGTTCTGTTATGATTTCCAATAACTCTGCCAAGTACGGCCCAATTCGGTCATATAAACCGATCTCCCGATTTGACTTCTTGAGCCCCTGGAAGCCCCAATGTTTTGTCCGATTTAGCTAAAAGTTTGCAGATAGTGTTCTGTTATGACTTCCAACCTGGTGTAGCTCCCATATAAACCGATCTCCCGATTTGACTTCCTGAGCCCTTATAAGCCGCAATTTTTGTCCGATTTGGCTGAACGAATGAGCTTGGAGTTTTAATGTCATTTAAGTTTGGATGTTAGATGTACTCCATTCTTAAAAGATTTTATTTCAGCCCGATGTTCTCATGATGTCCGATTTAGGGGTATTTTCGGCGGTGAGATGGTCCCCCAGACACTTGGCCCTGAAAAAAATATCAGCATCGTGCTCTTCTCTCAAGTACCATTTATATGGGGTTTATTGCCATTGATTTCAGGGGAGTTTATAGGATGAGGCGTCCCCCAAATACTTGGCCCCAAAATTGGTTATCAAATTCGTTTTCTAATCTCAAATACCTTTCATTTGAGCCACATATTGGCATGGTCGGTAAATGTTTACCCTTTGGGGGTGTTTTGGGGAAGGGATGGTGCCCCAAATACATGGTCCCACATTTAGATATCAGATTCGTATTCTACTCCTAAATACCTTTATTTGGGCCCCATATTGCGATGGTCAGTACATAATTGCTGTTTGTGGGGTGTTTTGGGAAAGGGGTATACCCCCAAAAAATTGGTCCCGAAGTGGGTATCAATTTCGGGCTTTACTCCCCAATTCCTTTAATTTGATCCTAACATTGACATGGTCGGTAAATATGCCCGATTTAGGTGTGTTTTGGGGAGTGGGGTGGTCCCCCAAGCAATTAGCCCTGAAAATATTTCAGCATCGTATTCTATTCTCATATACAATGTATTCTTGATCGTCGCGACATTTTATGTCGATCTAGCCATGTCCGTTCGTCTGTCTGTCAAAAGCACGCTAACTTCCGAAAGAGTAATGCTAGCCGCTTGAAATTTTGCACAAATACTTCTTATTAGTGTAGGTCAGTTGGTATTGTAAATGGGCCATATCGGTCCATGTTTTGATATAGCTGCCATATAAACCGATCTTGGGCCTTGACTTCTTGAGCCTCTAGAGTGCGCAATTCTTATCCGATTGGAAAGAAATTTTGCACGACGTGATTTGTTATGATATCCAACAAATGTGCCAAGTATGGTTCAAATCGGATCATAACCTGATATAGCTGCCATATAAACCAATCTTGGGTCTTGACTTCTTGAGCCTCTAGAGCGCGCAATTCTTATCCGATTTGAATGGAATTTTGGCACGAAGTGTTTTGTTATGATATTCAACAACTGTGCCAAGTATGGTTCAAATCGGTCCATAACTTGATATAGCTGTCATATAAACCGATCTTGGGTCTTGACTTCTTAAGCCTCTAGAGCGCGCAATTCTTATCCGATTTGAATGGAATTTTGCACGACGTGTTTTGTTATGAGATTCAACAACTATGATAAGTATGGTTCAAATCGGTCCATAATCTGATATAGCTGTCATATAAACCGATCTTGGGTCTTGACTTCTTGAACCTCTAGAGGGCGTAATTCTTATCCGATTTGAATGAATTTTGTTGATATCCAACAACTGTGCCAAGTATGATTCAAATCAGTTCATAACCTGATATAGCTGTCATATAAACATATCTGGGGACTTGACTTCTTGAGCCTCTAGAGCGCGCAATTCCTAACCGATTTGGCTGAAATTTTGCATGACGTATTTTATTCTTACTTTCAACAACTGTGTCAAATAAGGTTAAAATCGGTTCATAACCTGATATAGCTGCCATATAAACCGATCTGGGATCTTGATTTCTTGAGCCTCTAGAGGTCGCAATCATTATCCGATTTGCCTGAAATTTTGTACGACGGATCCTCTCATGACCATCAACATACATGTTTATTATGGTCTGAATCGGCCTATAGCCCGATACAGCTCCCATATAAATCGATCTCTCTATTTTACTTCTTTTTCGAATTTTTCGAATTGTGATCCAAACTGGATCATATCTTGATATCGCTCTAATAGCAGAGCAAATCTTTTCTTATAACCTTTTTTGCCTAAGAAGAGATGCCGGGAAAAGAACTCGACAAATGCGACCCATGGTGGAGGGTATATAAGATTCGGCCCGGCCGAACTCAGTACGGTTTTGCTTGTTTTATTTTTATACACAACACTCTTTCATTGCTTAAAGCCCATCGCCCTGGTTCAAAATAATACATCTACAGGTGTAACAAATACCTCTTGATAACATAAGATAACCTGTGGTTTTTTTTTATTATTTTTTATATCCTTGTAATTATATAAAAATAATTATAATCTTATATAATAAATTACATTACAAAGAGAAATTATGATAAGAATAAGAACAATTTAATTTAAAAATTTATAAATTAAAAAAAAGCATCGGCTTGCAAAATGTTTTCATTGTTTTTTCTTCTTGTGTTTCCTATATCCTTGTGGTCGCACCCTTTTAAGGCTATCATCCACACTCACTGTTCAACAGCATCTGAAATGAAAGATATCCATAGCCAAGCAACTCTCACGATCCTAACTCAAGACGGGGCCTTGAATTTCACGACCCAAAGCGGAAAGTTCTTTTAAGAATTGCTGAGCATTTGTAAGGGTCGAGGAGCCATAAACGATACGTTTGGTAACATTCGCTGTTTGCTTTTGCCGTATAAAATCTACCAAATTCTGATATTCGATGTAATTGCCTCCGCCAACTACAAAAACCACAGCATCCTGAAAGGGTGCACGATTCTTGGGCATTGTATCGCCGCCCTTTAACAGTTTCGGGTCCAAATAGAGGTAGTCATCTGTTTCGGGATTGCTGCGACACTCCATCACCTGCTCGGTGATTTTTGTGACAGGAAGACTCTGGAAAGGTAGTAAAGAACAGGGAATTTAGTAAATTTACGTGGCTTAACGTGCATATAGGTTAGGTTGAAAAGAGGGTGCAGATATTAATCCGCCCCATGCCACTATGGACATACACCTAAGCCATTAATCGGCTTGTTGTGCGCTCTTAAAACTATAAAGTAATCCTCTAAAAAGAAAATTTTAAGTTTGGAAGTCCATGCTACTTACAAAATCCTTAATTGTTTTCAATACCACTCCCCTAAGTTGGTTCATGTCTGGTATTGTGTCTCCACCTAAGTCCCTGTCTTAGTCTCTGTTAGACACGAAAGCCGGACAATGACAAAGAAAATGCTCCAACGTCTCATCATCTTCCCCGCATGCCCTAATCATGCTATCACTTGCCGCACCGATTTTATATAAGTGAGCTCGTAGTTCTATGTGTCCCATTATATTACCAATAGCTATAGCTGACCTCCTTCTTGCTTTCTTTCAGTAAAAGCCTCGTCTTCTCACGATCTGGATATTCGCCATCCTACCGACTGTCTCGCTGTTCCACAATGTTGCATGCGCATTTGTCGCCCACTCCCTTAACTCGGACTGCGTCGACCCGAAAGGCTTCGAGTTAACCAAGTTTATTGAAGGCATTCCTCTGGCCTTCACCGCCAAATCGTCTGCCCTTTCATTTCCCCTTACTCCGTTATGGCCCGGCACCCAAACGATGCGTATTTTGCCATCCTCAGAGAAGGCGTTAATCTACTTCTTACACTCCAAAACTGTTCGTGACCTTACCGTCCTGGTTGTTATTGCCCTTATGGCAATTTTACTGTCCGTAAAGATGTTCACACTCGACGTCCTCCCGTTTTCACCACACCACCTCACGCATTCCGTGATTGCCCAGATCTTCGCCTGCAAGACCGTATTATGGTCAGGCAGTCTAAAACAGATCTCAGTGCCTGGGTTCTCAATGTAAACCCTCAAGCACTCTCTGTCCTCTAGCTTTGATCCATCTGTGTAACATGACCTTCCAGATGGCAATACTAGGGTTCTGTCAATCCAAGACTGTACCGATGGCAGCAGTGCCTCGCACTCGACTTCAAGGTTCATCTTAGGTATCCGATCGGAAACCTCTTCCCTTTCTTCCAGGTTTCATATCGTCACCTCGATTAGACCGCGATGGTAAGAGCTGCTCCCATCCTCCCATCGCCTTAAGTCTCATAGCCGCAGTGGCTGCCTCACACTTAATCTGTATGTCAGTGGGTCGGATATCTAGAATGGTCTCCAGTGCCCGAGTGGGCGAGGTCCTCATCGCTCCGCCTATGCCAAGAAAACATGTTCTCTGAACCTGTTGTATGAAGGATCATACAACAGGTTCAGAGAACATCATGTTGCACTTTTTCTCCATAGCAGTCCAACTACTGAGGCGTTAGTATGTATTGTTCTAATCACGCTCCTGTAGAGCCAGTGGACTATCGAATTCAGGCCCCATTTTGAGCCTACGGCCCTTCTACATAGTGTCCAACAGCTGTGAACCTTCTCAATACGCTCCTGAATGTGACACTTCCAATTCAGTTTCCTGTCCAAGATTACACCTAAGTATTAGACCTTGTCTGATATCGAGAAAACGTGGTGCCTTAAATTGGCCCACCTCCGTCTTCCTCGTGAACAGGCATATTTCAGTCTTCTCTGGGTTAACATTGAGACCTCTGGGTCTAGCCCAGTCATATGCCATATGCAAGACCCTTTCGGCCCTTCTGCATAGCTCGTTCAGATCCTTACCCCTTAGAAGTATTATAACATCGTGTGTGTAGCAGACGTGTTCAAATCCCTCCTCAGTCAGCATCCGTAATAGGTCATTTATGGTGGTCACCCATAGGAGTGGTGATAAAATGCCCCCCTGTGGCGTGCCCTCTGCCACTTTCTCGCTTATATTTATGCCATGGGATACACAATTTATCCACCTGTTCCTTAGCATATGGTTTATCCAGTCTATAAGGACCGGGTCCACCCGGTACTGGTCTAAGGATTGGATCAGTGTGTCGGTCCGCACATTGTTAAAAGCCCCCTCGATGTCAATGCATACCGCCAGAGTGTACGTTTTGGCATCGAAGGATTCTTCTTTTTATGCACAACCTCGTGCAGGGCAGTCTCCACCGACCTTCCCTTGACATAGGCATGTATTTGAGCAGTTCGCTGGATGTCCTACTCTTTATCATGGTGTCCACAATACGTTCCATGGTTTTCAGTAGAAAGGACGTAAGGCTTATTTGTAGGCCTTTGGTGCCGCATAACTTGCCTTGCCGGGCTTGGGTATAAACACCACTCACCTTGCCTCCTGCCAGACTTTCGGAGTATATGCAAGTCCCAAGCACTCTGTGAAAATATTGGCCAGATGAGACACCAGATAGCCTGCCTCTTTCTGTAGTAACGCCGGAAATATTCCATCAAGTCCAGGTGACCTAAATGGTTTGAAGCTCCTCAAGGATGCCTTCATCATAAATTCCGTAATTATAAACCTTCGATCTACGTCTTTATTCAAAGATTCCGGTGTCTCTGTGAACCCCTTCGTATCATGTGGAAAATGGGTTTTCATCAAAAGCCTCAACATGTCCTACGTTGTCTCTGCTCTCACTCCCATGTCGTCTACTAAAGTTTCAATTTGGATGTGGGTTTTTGAGAGAAACTTTTCTATCTCTTGATCTTGCTTAAATACAGAGTAGAATATTAACCACGCTGGTAATACTTACATGTTTCTTAACTACCAAATTTTTAACACCCTCCATTACAAACGATGATCCCTGTGAGACCAATTTGGAAAACATTGAAACAGTTTTTGTGCCTCCACCTTCATATTGAGCGGCTTGATTCATGCTTGGGGTCCTATTCATTATGGATTTCCAACGTTGTATATACGCCAGTGATGCCAGATCACAACCGTTCTCCTGCAGTGTTTCTTTCAAACGTTCTATCTCGAAGTCGGCAACATTCAGCGAACATATATAGAATATGATGAACAAACGTAATTTATCCTCGGCTGTGCCAAATTCCGGGTCTTTAAGCAAATCCATAAGTGGTTTATCCAGGGTTTGTTTCGACATTATTTTCTCTTCCAATTCGAAAAAGGAATCCAGGCGCCGAGCCTTGATGCAATTCAAAATGGCTGTTGCAATTTTTGTATGCATATCAATTAGGCGTTTCTTCTCCATAAGTTGTGGTAGTGAGTTGACGGCATTTGTAAGACGTGCTGTAGCATCGTTGACCATGGAAAAGGCCACCTCGGCTTCCCCATCAATACCCATGGATGTTTTGAGACGTTTGATTTCCTCTTCGGAATTGCGATAGGATTCAAGTTCTTCTTGAATGGCCTCGGCTACCGTGGGAAATGGACTACCTTTGTGATTGACCCAGAAACGATCACTGCGATCCAAATCACAGGGTTTGGGTTTCTTACGAGTACCTGGGGAGAAATAATAGCAATTATTTAATATTTTTGAGGTTAGAAACAAGTTAGAGCGTGCTACGTTCGGCCGGGTCGAGTCTTATATACCCTCCAACATGGATTGCATTTGTCGAGTTCTTTGCCCGATATCTCTTTTTAGGCTAACAAAGAATAATGAATAAAAATTGTTATGCTATTGGAGCTACATCATCAAGTTGAAGCCATAATGAAAGTCATTGTGCAAAATTTCAACCTAATCGAATGAGAATTGTGTCCTATAGGGGCTCAAGAAGAAATATCGCGAGTTCGGTTTATATGAGAGCTGTATCAGGCTTCAGATCGATTCAGACCATATTTGACACGTATGTTGAAGATCACGAGAGAAGCCGTTGTACAACATTTCAGCCCAATCGAATACGAATTGCGCCCTCTAGAGGCCGCCCACCATGGATTGCATTTATCGAGTTCTTTGCACGGAGCTACATCAAAATATAGTCCGATTCGAACCATAAATGAATTGAATGTTGAAGGCCATAATGAAAGTCATTGTGCAAAATTTCAGCCTAATCGGATGAGAATTGTGCCCTATAGGGGCTCAAGAAATTATATCGGGAGATCGGTTTATATGGGAGCTGTTATAGATAGATTCAGACCATATTTGACACGTATGTTGAAGGTCATGAGAGAAGCCGAATACGAATTGCGACCTCTAGAGGCCCGCACCATGGATTGCATTTATCGAGTTCTTTGCACGATATCTCTTTTTAGGCCAACAAGGAATAATGGATAAGAATTGTTGTTGATTCGAACCATAATGAAAGTCATTGTGCAAAATTCCAGCCTAATCGGATGAGAATTCTGCCCTATAGGGGCTCAAGAAGTTATATCGGGAGATCGGTTTATATGGGAGCTGTTATAGATCGATTCAGACCATATTTGACACGTATGTTGAATGTCATGGGTGAAGACGAACGTACAAAATTCCAGCCAAATCGGATAAGAATTGCTCCCTTAAGAGGCTCAAGAATTCGAGATCCCAGATCGATTTATATGGCGGCTATATTAGGTTATGGACTGATTTAAACCATACTTGGCACAGTTGTTGCAAGTCATAACAAAACACATCATGCAAAATTTCTACCAAATCCGATGAGAGTTGCGCCCTCTAGTGCCTCAAGAAGGCAATATCAAAGATTGGTTTATATGGCGGCTATATCAGGCTATGGACTGCTTTAAACCATACATCGCACTGTTGTTTGAAGTCATAACAAAACTCTTAATGCAAAATTTCAACCAAATCGGATGAGAATTGCGCCCTCTAGTGGCTCAAGAAGGCAAGACCCAAGATCGGTTTATATGGTGCTTATATCAGGTTATGGACTGATTTAAACAGTACTTAGCACAGTTGTTGGAATTGATAACAACACACATCATGCAAAATTTCAGCCAAATCGGATGAGAATTGCGCCCTCTATTGACTGAAGAAGGCAAGATCCAAGATCGGCTTATATGGCGGCTATATCAGGTTGTGGGCTGATTTAATCCATACTTATCACAGTTGTTGGAAGTCATAACAAACACAAAAACATGCAAAATTTCAAACAAATGGATGAGAATTGCGCCCTCTATTGGCTCAAAAAGTCAAGATCTGTCTATCTAAAATCCCAACCGACCTACACTGATGTTGTTGCTATAGCAGTGTGTCATACACAGAGGCGGCAGCCCTTGCCGATGAATCGGGTCCATCCATCCTTGGGATTGACCTACGCTGATGAGAAGTATTTGTGCAAAATTTCAAGCGCCCAGTTTTCTTCCTTCGAAAGTTAGCGAGCTCTCGACAGACGGGCGGACGGACAGGGCTAGATCGACTAAAAATGTCATGACGATAATTATAAATCGACGACAGGTCTAAGACGAATAGTTCGAAGTGGTACAAACGGAATGACGAATTTAGTATACCCCCATCCTATGGTGGGCGGAGAGTATAAAAATAACAACATTTCAAAAACTATTTGAAATATTTCCGATCCTAACTGTTCCTTGTGTGTAGATATGGCAACACCACCGATCAGATAGTTGGCGTAAATGACTTTAGCCAAACTTCAGTGAAACGAAGCAATTCGAAAATTTGTATGTACTCTCGTAGTACAATTTTGAACCCGGAAAGACTTAGAATTTTTTTTTTAAAAACCAAAATTACACCAGGCCCCCATTATTTTAAAGGAGGTGGAAATTAAAAAAAATATTTCTTTAAAATGTGTTGCTCACTCACTTCAGTGAAACGAAACAATTCGAAAATTTGTATGTACTCTCGTAGTACAAAATAGAACCCGGAAAGACTTAGAAAATTTTTCAAAAAATGCAAAATTACATCAGGGCCCCATTATTTTAAAGGCAGCCGGTTGTACGTACCGGATTGACCCGATGGAATCTTCATTGGCAAGGGCTGCCGCCTCAGTGTACGTGTTCGTCTTTTTTCGTCATGGGAGAGGCACATCCCGGAGTGCCTTCTCCGTATGCTTTTGGTCCGTGCCGGGATTGAAAAGAACCCCGGACCCTGGTTCTGTTCCGTTTGCCAGAACCGCCTTCATCATCGGTCAGTGTCGGTGAGGTGTAACAGGTGCTTGGAGTGGGTACATTTCCGTTCTTGCTCTGGCCTAACTTCGCTACGGGAGTATAGTCATACTGGCTATGTCGCTAGGTGCTGTGCGAACTCAGCCAGCAGTGGGTCACAAGCGTCGCCGTCGTCGCCTTCGGCGTCCTCGTCGTCGGACTATGTGACCCCCCCGACCTCTCCCGTACGGCAATTTATGCAAAGACAGCACCCTAGCCCTACTATTGCCAGGCCAGTGTCGGGAAATGTATCGTTCCTGCAGTTAAACTGCAATGGACTGCGAGGCAAGATTGATGAGATTGTGGATTTTATGAGTCGGAAGAGCATATCGGTCGCAGCGATCCAGGAGACAAAGCTGACTAACACCTGCAGCTTGCACAGTTGTCACGGCTACAATGTGCTACGTAAGGATCGCTCAAGGAATGGAGGTGGGGGATTGGCCTTCGTTATACACCATTCCGTGCAGTATAGACCTATCTCGCCTGCGCTTGACGCTAGTGACCCATACATGGAATGTATGGGGGTAGCAGTCAAGTCTGGTACTGCCGAGATAGAGATATACAACGTGTATATACCGCCGGTTGGCAGCTGTGTCCCGATTAATGGCCAGGCCTACAGCCCCGACATAAGTGGGTTGCTATCTGGCCATAGTCGTCTGGTTCTGGGGGATTTCAATGCACATCACTCGTCATGGCATTCTCCCCTAGGCAACGACCAGCGTGGCATAGCTTTGGCAGAGCAGATAGATAGCTCCACGTTTTGCACGGTGAATGAGGATGCCCCCACTAGGATTACGAGGAGGTGCAGCAGCTCGCCAGACATCTCAATCGCATCCCCTGATCTCCTGAGTGACGTATCCTGGCAAGCCGTCATCTCTTTGGGGTCAGACCACCTCCCCATAATCCTCACCATCGACCGACCACCCGACTTCATAACCTCTGACCGCCGAACGTTCATCAACTATAAGAAGGCCAATTGGACTGGCTTCAGAGAGTATACCAATCGCCGCTTCAATGAACTGCCACCCCCCTCTGATGTGCTTGTGGCCGAGAGGAAATTCCGAGACATCATCAACGCAGCAGCCGCTCGCTTTATTCCAGCCGGTCGAATACCGCAAGTGCGACCCAATTTCCCGGCGCAAGCAGTGGTACTCGCAGACGAGCGTGATGGGATTCGTGCTATGGACCCCGCTAACCCCAGAATCAGCGAGCTGAATCTGGAAATAAACAGGGTAGTCAACGAACATAAGCGGAATTTGTGGCTGGAACACTTGGAGCAATGTAACTTAGGCACCGGTGCAGGCAAATTGTGGGCCACTGTTAAGTCTCTCTCGAACCCCGGTAGACGGGACGACAGGACCTCAGTCACTTTTGGCGAGTTAACCGTGACTGATCCGAAGAGATGCGCCAGGTTGTTCAACCGTCAATTTATCGTGCATCCCGAGAGAGACAGGGCAAGGAGGAGAGCCATTCGCCGTATTCGTGGTCTCCGAGCCGATGAACAGCCATCACAATTTACCGTGGGCGAAGTTACGAATGTCATCCGTGGCGCCAAATCTTCCAAGGCGTTGGGCCCCGACGGAATCTCTACATTGATGCTGAAGAATCTGGATTTACCTGGAGTTGAGTACCTTACCACTGTCCTTAACCTGTCATTGAACACTCTTATAGTTCCCGATGTCTGGAAAATGGGCAGAGTGATCCCGCTACTGAAGCCTGGTAAAGACCCGAGTTTGGGGGAGTCGTACAGACCGATCTCCCTTCTCTCACCAGTGGCTAAGACGCTTGAGGCATTACTCCTCCCGAGCCTCGTAGGAGAATTTCCATTCGCCGAGCATCAACACGGATTTCGGAGACTGCACAGCACAACAACAGCTTTGCATGCCATCACCACACACATTTGCCGTGGCTTCAATCAACCCAGGCCATGTGATAGGACGGTCCTCGTGGCATTGGACCTATCGAAGGCATTCGACACGGTCAGCCATGCCAAATTATTTGAGGACATCGCCAACACGTCCCTCCAGCCAGGCCTTAAACGTTGGGTCGCGAATTATCTGTGTGGCCGCCAGTCATTTGTGGAATTTAGGGATAAGAAGTCAAAACACCGTAGAGTGAAACAGGGAGTTCCCCAAGGCGGGGTGATATCTCCGGCTCTGTTTAACCTCTACCTTTCCTCCATCCCACCTCCTCCAGACGGCATAGAGATCGTATCATATGCGGACGACTGTACGATCTTGGCATCAGGCCCCCCACCCATTGATGACATCTGCGATAGGTTGAACGTCTACCTCAACGAGCTTGCCTCATATTTCGCTGCAAGAAATCTGAAGATATCCGCCACCAAATCTTCAGCCACACTGTTCACTACAAATACGCGTGAGGTGAATTCTGAGCTGACTGTGATGGTCGATGGAGAATTGATTCCGACCATCAAGTGTCCCAAAATACTTGGCGTCACATTTGACAGCTCCTACACTTTCTCCCCACATGCCACAGCAATCTGCAATAAAGTCAAAAGTAGAAACAAGGTCCTCAAGTCACTCGCTGGCAGCACTTGGGGTGCAGACAAAGAAACCTTGTTGACCACGTACAAAGCAATTGGCCGGTCTGTGGTAAGTTATGCAGCGCCAGTGTGGTCACGTCAGCTTTGTGACACGCAGTGGAATAATATTCAGATCTGTCAGAATGCCGCCCTCCGAACTGCGACGGGCTCCCTCCTTAGTTCTCATGTGGACCACCTCCACCAGGAGACAAAGATCCTACCAGTGCGAAGACATAACTACATGCTGTCTAAGCAATACCTTTTGGGCTGTTATCGCAGAAATCATCCAAATCATCATCTTGTGGATAGATACCCACCGCCCAGAAGCCTTAAGGTAGATCTACATGATCTAGAGCGTGAGGTCCAGCGCTACAAGAGAGAACCTCTAGATCAAGCGGCATATCAAGCGGGTCTGAACAACATTCATGCAGACACGGTAGCAGACGCGTTAACTGGCTACCGGGTGAATGTAGTCCTTGGAGTACGACCGCCACCCATTGCACCCGAAGAAATCGACCTCCCCCGGCAAACCAGAGTGATTCTGGCTCAATTACGTTCCGGCAGATGCAGCCGCCTCAATTCCCACACAGCTAGGATTGATGCCGACGTGCAAGATGTATGTCCCGACTGTAACCAGGGACCGCACGATACACGTCACCTGTTTAACTGCCCGGCCAGACCCACTCGACTCAGACCCAGATCCCTGTGGACGCACCCCATCTTAGTCGCGGAGTTCCTGGGTCTTGACACTCAACAGAATCAAGCAGACGAAAGATAGTACACAATAAACTGCTACAACAACAACATTATTTTAAAGGAGGTTGAAATTAAAAAAAAAATATTTCCTTAAAATGTGTTATCAACGTTGCCATAGCAACATGATTGCCTAAATAAAACAAAAAATAATAACAACTTTTTTATTTTTCAAATAAATGCTGTGATTAGCTTTTACGTCACTCACGCGTTACGTTGCCATTAACCTACACACATCATTTTGTGCGGTTATGAGTGCGGCTAAACGCCAACTTTCCCCTTGCGTGTGCGAAGGCATACATATGGCAACATTAAGGCGAAGAGAAACACGATATGTCAAAACGAGTTACAGAGCCGTATGGCTAGAAAGCAGAGAACGAAGCCGTGTGGATGTCAACCGACCGTCTTTTTTAACAGCTCGTGTAGCTTAAATTGAGGCGCCGATTTCAGAAACAAAATTGTCTGAGCTGAAATAAAAATAATTAAATCTTGACATTTTTCTCACATGTCTCTTTTCTTTCTTTGAATATTTTCCGTTCAACAAAATTGAACAATAAATCATCAAAATAATGCTGATTTATGCAACAGCCGTTTTAAGTCGTCTCAAACGCCGCCGTCGATCAAGACTTTTGTCCCGACGCCGCCAACGAAAAGACTCGGCTTCGTTCTCTGATAAAAAGAACGTCAACTTCGCCACAAATTATCAAAATAGAATAAATAAATAAATCATTTATTGTAATTTAGAACAACAAAAGGTGCGTTCAAACGGAACTAGTCATAGAAACAATGAATGACAGTTACTTCGACAATCTGAGCGACGTGGAATTACGTCAGGAACTTAGCAAATATGGAATACCAGCTGTACCCATTGTCGAGACTACGAGAAATTTGCTAATCAAAAAATTAAAGCATCACGTTCGAAATAGCAACGGTGCAACGTCTAGCCCGAAAACCAATAGGAGAAGCCTGCAGACACCGACCTCGGCGCCAGCATCAACAAAACGTAATGCCTCTCCCGGCAGGAGACGAACGGTGAATTCATTTTCTCGCGCCAACAACGGCCCCACCACAGTGATGGCAAATGATTCGTCGTACACAAATGAAATGTCTGTCCCTGACTACAATCGTCCAGAAGTAGTCATTGAGCGCAGACAACACCACTATCTCTCCAATGAGGGTGTATCGCATTTATACAAGGACTATGGCAACAGTAGCCCCACGGTTGGCTACGGCGAAAGAAATAAGAATTTGCCACAGCATAACATGAAGACTTCCCCCAAAATCTATCTGCCACCTCCAATAGTTGCCAACGATGCCCAACCACGGCGTCCTGCCCCACCAAAGCGTATTGGTGAATCTCCAAGACTTCGCGAAGTGGAAAGGGTGCCGCTGCATCATAATGCAGGGGAATCTTCTGGAGTGGTGAGTCGTCTATTAAAGCTGAGGGACAAATCATTGCGAGGTTCTCTTCCTGCCACCTCATCGCTGCTATCGTCATCAACCACCTATGCTGCCAGAAATCATTTGTATTCAACTGATTCGGACTCGGACAGCAGCCCCACCAGATACTCTATGAACAGAAGAAACTACAATAAGAAAACTGTGCCCGAAATAATCTGGAGCAAAATAAATCTCAAGGAAAAATGGAAGCAATCCTCAGTGCCATACCTTTTGATGACTTGTCTGGGCTTGTTTTTCGTGCTGTTAGCAATACTCTATATGACCAAGCCACCAGATATGCCCAGCACAATGCTGGAAAAGAGTACCTCATTTACTTTGTGTGAACAAGAACAAAATTGGCCGGAGACAACCACTGGCATGGCCAGGCCCTATATCGATTGCATTACTAATGAGGCCATAGCCCCCTCTTTAGCATTATGCAAAGAACTCATACAGCTATTGCAGGCCAACACCGAAGTGCATTATTGCCAAGACAGACAACAGAGTCCTGAGGTTGCGGTCACCGATTTCATTAAACACTTGTACAAAAAACGCATTGCCGATGGGCATAAGCTGCTGAAAAGCTTCCATGCTGCCCTCTATCTCATAGAGCACAATCCCCAATGGAAGATACAAGTACTCAACAAGCCCGAAGGCCCAGAATTGTTGGACATTTACAAACACGATGTGCGTTTTGTGCTACTCAAACCATATCTGCCGTTGAAGTGTGTCCTGTATAACAAATTGCAAAGATTCCTTTTCATCATAGGCACCATATTCATAATAGCCTTGATTTTGATTGTTGTCTTTGCCATATGGCGTTGGGTGAGCCAAAGAAAACTTAACCAGCAACGGGCTGTGGAAAATTTCTGCAAGGAAATCATTAAGGAGCTAACGCAAAGGAGTTCAATGAAAAACGACACTGGCGAGTTAATAATCAACCATTTAAGAGACAAATTGCTGCCCATCAATAAAAGGAAAGCCTTACTATGGGCCTGGAACGAGGCAATACACAAATTGGAATCCAGCGACAGCCGCATACAGTTTGGTTCGATTTTACAGAATGGCGAAGAATTTCGTACCATGAAATGGTGTGAATCGGTTATGTCTACATCGGCTTCGTCCTCTTCTTCACTGTCTACATCGTTTTCGCACCAGGACAAGTACGAGGGCAAACCACCCAAGAAACATTGGCAAAGCCCCGCCTTCGATAATGTCAACAGAATATTGGATCCTCCCACAAATTGCTTGAAAATTCGTCACATGTTCGATGCCGCTGAGGCAAATCAACCTGATCTAAGACAAGCAATTATTGAATCGATTTTGGAGAAAGTGGGACCCCAATGCCAGATCTATGACATACAGCTGGACCGTCAATATTGTTGTGTGTACATACGTTGCGCCAGTGAAAGAGATGCTGGCATTATACACAATGAAATAAATGGCTGGTGGTTTGATAATCGTTTGGTTTCCATCAAGTTCTTGCGATTGCAACGTTTCCTGACACGATTTCCCAACTCAACCGGCTCAACCATGTTAACAATTAAGAATTCAAAATGATAGCAGTTATTTTTGTAAATACAGTTCAAACATCGATGATACTTAGGAGTAGAGTGAATCGAAATTATAAAACAGGGTTCCCATTTCTTTTTTTCTTCTCTTAACAAAAGGAAAATGTTGAGTTTTTGCATATAGAAAATAAAAAACATAAAAAAATTAACAAATCTGCAGAATTTGCAACAATTTTTTACACAATTTCAAATATTTACGTTAACTTATTTTAGCAATAACAAAAAATAGAGCAACCTCATACAATTTTGTTTTACTTAAAACTATTTTTTGTAATAAAATTTAAATTTTTTTTTTTATTGAATAAAATTGTTCAAACACGAAAAATTCGATTTATTGAGTATGCCCGGAAAAATTGTGTGGCTGATCAAGAATTGGTCAACCGATTTTAATTTTTCAGTGTACAACACGATATCAGAAAAACGGCTAGAGTGATCCCGTTACTGAAGCCAGGAAAGGATTCGTGCAAGGGAGAATCGTACATACATAATTATTTTCTCTTGTTAGGTGGTTAGGTTGGGGGGCCAAGCCCACAGGCGGGC